>NC_041392.1:396103362-396110635 GCF_002162155.2 Triticum dicoccoides
CGCCCCGTCCGCGCTCACCACACGCACCGCCTTGACGGCCGTTGCTCCCCCGCACCCTGTCTGCCGTGGCCGGCACGTCCCCGGCCGCCTCCGCTCGCGACCACCGAGGCCCCCAGGCGCGCTCACCCTCGCCTCTCATGGCGTCGGGTGCGAGCCTCCGCACCAGTTCGCCGCGCCCGCACGCCTTGCTCCTCCCCGCTCGCCCTGTGTCATACCGAGGAGCCTCCGCCCCTCTCGTCGCGGCCTCGCGCTCACGTCGTCCGCCTCTGGCCGCCCTGTTGCATGTCGGCAGCCGCGGCCCTCCCCATGCTCCGCCCGGTCGCAGCCGCCGGAGCTCAACGCCGGCGTGCTGGCGCCCGCGCCCACCAGCCGCCCCTTGTTGCCTGGTCGGGTGCGCCCTCGCGGGCTAGCGCCCGTTCGGGCTGTGCCCGTTAGCGCCCGTGCCCGCTATGGCCTCTGGGCCAATGACAAATGGGGCCCACGCCCCATAACATTTTAATAAAAAAAGAGGAATTTAAAATAATAATAATAATAACAAATAATGAAATTAATTAATTAATTAATTAACTAATTAATAGACTTAATTAATTCTGGTTAATTAAGCTAAACGGTTAATTAAGCTAACTAATTAACATAAACCCTAATTAACCTAAATAGAGAATGACAGGTGGGTCCCGCTGGACCCACATGTCAGGTTGACCAAGTCAACTCTGTTGACTGCTGATGTCAGCATGACATCATGCTGATGTCATTAATCTGTTTTCCGAATTAATTAAATAATTAACTAAATTCTAGAAATTAATAAAATCTTTAGAAAATCATATCTTTCAATCCGTAACTCGGATTAAAATATTTTCAACATGAAAGTTGCTCAGAACAACGAGACGATTCCGGATACGCAACCTGTTCGTCCGCCACACACCCCTAACCTATCGAACTCACAACTTTCCCCCTCCGGCTCCTCTTCCCGAAAACACGGAACACCGGGAATACTTTCCCGGATGTCTTCCCCCTTCGTCGGTATCACCTCCTACCGCGTTAGGGCACACCTAGCATCGTTACTTGTCATGTCATGCATCGATATGCATCTATTTACATGGTATTCATTGTTTCTTCCCCCTCTTCTCTCCGGTAGACTACGAGACCGACGTTGCTGCTGCCCAGTTCGACTATGGAGTTGACGACCCCTCTCTCATGCCAGAGCAACCAGGCAAGCCCCCCCCCCCTTGATCACCAGATATCGCCTATTCTACTCTATACTGCTTGCATTAGAGTAGTGTAGCATGTTACTGCTTTCTGTTATACCTATCCTGATGCATAGCCTGTCCTTGTTACTACTGTTGTTACCTTTACCTGCAATCCTATATGCTTAGTATAGGATGCTAGTATTTTCATCTGTGGCCCTACATTCTTGTCCGTCTGCTGTGCTATACTATCGGGCCGTGATCACTCGGGAGGTGATCACGGGTATATATGATACATGTGGTGACCAAAGACGGGTCGGCTGGTGGAGCACCCGCGAGTGGATCTTTGTGGCGGAGCGACAGGGCAGGTTGAGACCGCCTAGGAGAGAGGTGGGCCTGGCCCTGTTCGGCGTTCGCGGATATTTAACACGCTTAACGAGATCTTGGTATTTGATCTGAGTTGGCTACGAGCCTATACGCACTTACCATCTATGCGGGAGTAGTTATGGGTATCCCGGCGTCGTGGTATCAGCCGAAGCACTTCAGACGTCAGCGACGGAGCGGCGCGCGCCGGATTGGACTGGAACGCCTGCTAGGCTAGGTCTGCTTCCGGCCGCCCTCGCAACGTGCAGGTGTGCTATGGGCGATGGGCCCAGAACCCTGTGCGCTTAGGTTTAGACCGACGTGCTGGCTTCTCTGTTTTGCCTAGGTGGGGCTGCGACGTGTTGATCTTCCGAGGCCGGGCATGACCCAGGAAAGTGTGTCCGACCAAATGGGATCAAGCGTGTTGGGTAAGTTGGTGCACCCCTGCAGGGAAGTTAATCTATTCGAATAGCCGTGATCTTCGGTAATAGGATGACTTGGAGTTGTACCTTGACCTTATGACAACTAGAATCGGATACTTAATAAAACACACCCTTCCAAGTTCCACAGACAACCCGGTGATCGCTTTTCCACAGAGCGACGAGGGGAGGATCGCCGGGTAGGATTATGCCATGCGATGCGACTGGAGATGCGACTGGAGATGCTACTTGGAGATGCTACTGGAGATGCTACTTGGAGGACTTCAGTCTACTCTCTTCTACATGCTGCAAGACGGAGGCTGCCAGAAGCGTAGTCTTTGACAGGATTAGCTATCCCCCTCTTATTCTAGCATTCTGCAGTTTAGTCCACTGATATGGCCTCCTTACACATATACCCATGCATATGTAGTGTAGTTCCTTGCTTGCGAGTACTTTGGATGAGTACTCACGGTTGCTTTCTCCCCCATTTTTCCCCCTTTCCTTTCTTTCTGGTTGTCACAACCAGATGCTGGAGTCTAGGAGCCAGGCGCCACCATCGACGACGACCCCTACTACACCGGAGGTGCCTACTACTACGTGCAGCCCGCTGACGACGACCAGGAGTAGTTAGGAGGATCCCAGGCAGGAGGCCTGCGCCTCTTTCGATTTGTATCCAAGTTTGTGCTAGCCTTCTTAAGGCAAACTTGTTTAACTTATGTCTGTACTCAGATATTGTTGCTTCCGCTGACTCGTCTATGATCGAGCACTTGTATTCGAGCCCTCGAGGCCCCTAGCTTGTATTATGATGCTTGTATGACTTATTTATGTTTTAGAGTTGTGTTGTGATATATTTCCGTGAGTCCCTGATCTTGATCGTACACGTTTGCGTGCATGATTAGTGTACGATTGAATCGGGGGCGTCACAAGTTGGTATCAGAGCCAACTGCCTGTAGGAATTCCCCTTCCACACTCCTTGGCCGAAGTCGAGTCTAGACTTTACAAAACTTTTACTAACTTGGTTGTGTGGCCCATGGGCCCACGTCGCCATTGGGTGGTATTAGGATCTTTTACTCCTCGATCTTACTCTGGGACTCTAATCTCTCTTCTATTCAGGTTAAATGAACTTTGCTAAATCTAACATTAGGATCTCGTTATCACTTTCACCTGGAGAGCCCCTTATTACTGATGATCGTCGGCTGCACCAGAAGACCCTGAAGATACTCTCCGCTGTTAACTCGAGAACTTGTGTTCATCGCGATTGCAATTCCCCTTCCACCGTAAACCCTTATGGATAACTACTTGCAGTTGTTATTCCTACCTTCGTCCCCAGTTGGTCTTGCTATTACAAGATACCCCGAAAAACTCGTCGTTGTTTCGATAATCCTTTGAGCTTACTGCCTTGCTGTTCTTTGTCACCTGAATATCCCTACGGTTGATTCTCGCACTTATTGAGTATCCGCTCATCCCCTAGTTGTTCATGTGTTACACAAAAGTCTTCAAAATACCATTCGATATTCCGAAAATCCTCAGTAACCTATTGCTCTGGAATTTCTTGCTTGCTTTCATTATGATTAATCCCATAAGTATAGTAATCATATTGGCATCCTTTGTCACCATCATTTTTGAGTCCGTTGATTCAATACGTTGTGAATGTTCGCAATCATCAGTCGAGTCCTAGGATTATCTTTCCGGCTCAGACGTCATTTTGAACATGAGCTGGTTCTCGACCAAACTATCTGTCGTTGAATTGTGCCTCTGGTATATTCAATTGATCCATCCTTGATCAGAACGTCTGCTTCTGATCCTTTGTTTTGGAAATCATAATTCCTTTGCATCTAAGCTTTGGATTATTCAGATGGATCCATAATCTATTGCATTTGCATTCTTTCTTCCTCTGATTGGGTATCGATACTCACCTCAGCTCCATTGTGGATCGCCATATCCACTGTTGGATTATTATATCCGACAGTGTCCTTAATAAATAATCATCTTGTGAGTCCTTCTCCGATACATAATGCCTTTGTTAAATTGTATCCTTTCCTTTTGTCAACCATGCTCTACTTTTGAGCTGGTGATATTTAATCTTGAAGCTTATGGTATATGTTCGTAAGAAGCCCCCGATGGGATTGAACCAACGCCTTCCCTCATCGGTGTGAACCCGAAAGATTTCACGAGTCATACTTATCTGGTATTGCACCAGGTAAAACTTTCAACAACTAATGCCATTATCGAAACGAGAAGTGAATGTAAGGTTATGCTTTGGAGAAGTGGGAGTCGACCTTGAACTTTGTGTTCATGCCCATGGACCCGAGGTGGAACTTATCATGGAAGCTTCTCATAGTAATAATAATCCCCTTGTTATAACTTCTTCTCTTATCTATGCTTGGTCTTTTGCGGCCGTGGTTTCGACCATATTGTTCTTCTTTCCCATTTCTTGGACAAGTTTAAGTGCTTGCCTTCTGCAAATGATTTCACTTGTCCAACCTCTATCCCGCTCTACCCTTGAGTATACCCTCTGGTACCGCGAGAATGTCAGGGAACTACATAACTTCTTATGGTTTCTTCATCAACTGTTATCTCTCACCGATTCCAATTTTCCTGGGTTCTGGGTTGTCGTCAACCGAGAACACCGATAAGTGAATCGATTCCGCACTCCAATTCCATAAATCTAAGTAATTCTGGTTGCTTACGAGTTTAATAATCCTTCAAGTCATTCCTAGCCTTATCGGCTATATCATTATCGTGCAAACTTCTAACTGTGCTACCTGGTCCTTCTTCCCGGAGCACAAAATTTTTGACGATGAGCTAAGCTTACGTCGATCTTCCTCGTCATATCAGTTCGCCTTGAACAACAAGCTTGATTTCAAGTTTGTGTCCTACCCATGGTTCCAATAACCTTCCGCTACCTCATTCCTTTGACTTGATGTCGTTGCTGGTTGATTACATCTTCGTGAAATCTCTCGACAAATGTGTCGTGATCATCATGACCGTTCTGAGCTCTTCTAGGATATCATCCGAACTCATGATGACAAATACCTTCCTTTCCCCTCGTTGATTTGTGTTATACCTTGAGTTCCTTGCTACCCAGCATTGTTCTTCTTTACCTTGTAATATTACCACCTTTTATGTCAAGAATGTCGTGGGAATTTCACCACCTCTTAAAAAAATTCTTGATATAATAATACTTCTCGCCATCTCCGTTCATTCCTTGGACCCCGTATTGTTTTTTTAACTGGAATACCGACAATTGAGCTATGATGTGTGAATTCAAAACTTCTAGCAACCCTATTGCTTTGAAGTTAATGGTCGATAGTTCAGTCTTAGACTATTGGTTATGGAATCACCATTTTAACATTGATCATGCTACCTAACCCCATATTTCGGGTGCACCTTTCAACCATTATTTAATTGTGCATGTTTTCCTCGAGCATACCTCATTATGTCATCTGATCTGACAAATGTTATCTCCTTATTCACATAGTTGTGAAAATCCATCCTTTTGGAAATCTTGAGGACTTGTCGCTGAGTCCATCAGCTGCCTCCTCGTCCTCTCCTTGGTTAAATGATGAACTCTTGTTTTGGTACTCGCTTCCGTAGTTCATTTCCCGAGAATCTTACAATGACATCTCGTCAATTTGTGTTACACCTTTTCTTCTCAGGCATCCTGAGTCCGAGGCATCCTGGCACCTATCAGATCTGAATCTCGGTCAGATATGATGATTGGGAAATATTTCCAAGAGTTATAACATTGGTCTTTACATGACATGGTAGCACACCCGGCCGGAGGCCCTATTGTTATAGTTCCCTTTAGCAATGTTATCCATTCTTCCATGAGGAAACTGTACGACTTATTCTACAAGTTGTTCTTGATGAATCCTTCGTGTATCCAAAGTACGACCTTTGCTTGAAGACCATGTGAATGCTATCTCGAAGCATGTCTACGGTACTCCGTTTTAAAACAAGAACATTTGAAGCCCAATGCTAAATGTTTCTTGCTCAATTATCCAAACACCGTTGTATGGGTAATATCATATGTGTTTAAACACATTTTTCTTTCCATTGTTCTGTTTAATCTGATAATCATATTTTTCTTTCCATTTGTTGGGCTAACGTTTCTTGTCATCTATATGATCTAAGCAGTAATATTCTCCTGCTTAGGAAAACACCTCGGTTTACAACTCTGTCAGAGTGACCCTGTTACTATTGCTGACGACATCCTGGTAACCCCCGATGGATGAGAACTTTGCCTATTGGTCTGCCTCGTTCAACGAGCAGGAAAATGGTTCTCTTCGTCCCTCGCCCTTGGTACCAACGTTGTTGCCAACATAACTGACAGGCTATCCTCTGCCAAGCCTTGCTACCATGACCGTGCAATATGTCGGCGCCCTTCCTACTTTTAACCCACATGGTGGGCCCATAACCCACAGGTCCCAGGATCGAAACCTGACTCTCCTGTACACCTTGTTGAAAAAGTTATCCCTTACTCTTGGTTTCGTGTGTAATTCATGAGCCACCTTCCTAGTGCTCTATTCTGGTATCAGACGCCATACTTACTCTCACTGCCCTGAACCACTTTCTCACTCTGGTTCAGACTTCGAGCAACTATCTATCCACTTGGAACCTGTTATTGTACCTTCGTACCTTACTCTTGATGTATTCTAGATGTTCGACTCGAGAGATAATCATATGCTCCTTCATGGGTTAACCCCCAGATTGTTTCCCTCATAAGCATTCTGTCGTAGCCGAGCTGCCCCTTACCTATTCGTAAGTACGTTGGAGTTCCCGAGAAAAGGGCGACATCACCATGATGACCTGAAGCAGAGAAATGAAGATGTCAATGTAATGGATCGACCTCTTCAAGAAGAGCAACCAAGACTGAGAAGATTCATTAGGATTTCGTAACCAGACCTTCCCCCTTAGTCCCCCTCTTAAATCTCGGGACGAGATTTCTTGTAGTGGAGGAGAATTGTGACGCCCGGGTAATTAAGCTATAGTGATCCTCTGCTAGTGATGCCGTGTCATCCCGATTACTTTTGCTAAATGTCCGTTAGTTCAACCGCGTCAAATTCGAATTTAAAATTATTGTCGATAATAAAAATTTTCAAAAATTGAAACAAAAATGTTCGGTGGTTGCCAAATATTACATGGGTAATTATGGTGCAGCAAACACATTTTTATAAAATGTCTAAATAATTTAAAGTGACTTAAAGCAGAAAAGAAAATAAATAAAAACAAGACAGAAAAACTAAACCCTAAAACTAGAAGAAAAGGAGAGAGAAAGACCCCCCCCCCGGGCCAGCAAACCCA
>NC_041392.1:396111519-396140698 GCF_002162155.2 Triticum dicoccoides
CTCACCACACGCACCGCCCTGACGGCCGTTGCTCCCGCGCACCCTGTCTGCCGTGGCCGGCACGTCCCCGGCCGCCTCCGCTCGCGACCACCGAGGCCCCCAGGCGCGCTCACCCTCGCCTCTCATGGCATCGGGTGCGAGCCTCCGCACCAGTTCGCCGCGCCCGCACGCGTTGCTCCTCCCCGCTCGCCCTGTGTCATACCGAGGAGCCTCCGCCCCTCTCATCGTGGCCTCGCGCTCACGTCGTCCGCCTCTGGCCGCCCTGCTGCATGTCGACAGCCGCGGCCCTCCCCATGCTCCGCCCGGTCGCAGCCGCCGGAGCTCAACGCCGGCGTGCTGGCGCCCGCGCCCACCACCCGCCCCTTGTTGCCTGGTCGGGTGCGCCCCCGCGGGCTAGCGCCCGTTCGGGCTGTGCCTGTTAGCGCCCGTGCCCGCTATGGCCTCTGGGCCAATGACAAACGGGGCCCACGCCCCATAACGTTTTAATAAAAAAAGAGGAATTTAAAATAATAATAATAATAACAAATAATGAAATTAATTAATTAATTAATTAATTAACTAATTAATAGACTTAATTAATTCTGGTTAATTAAGCTAAACAGTTAATTAAGCTAACTAATTAACCTAAACCCTAATTAACCTAAATAGAGAATGACGGGTGGGTCCCCCTGGACCCACATGTCAGGTTGACCAAGTCAACTCTGTTGACTGCTGATGTCAGCATGACATCATGCTGATGTCATTAATCTGTTTTCCGAATTAATTAAATAATTAACTAAATTCTAGAAATTAATAAAATCTTTAGAAAATCATATCTTTTAATCCGTAACTCGGATTAAAATATTTTCAACATAAAAGTTGCTCAGAACGACGAGATGATTCCGGATACGCAACCTGTTCGTCCGCCACACACCCCTAACCTATCGAACTCACAACTTTCCCCCTCCGGCTCCTCTTCCCGAAAACACGGAACACCGGGAATACTTTCCCGGATGTCTTCGCCCTTCGTCGGTATCACCTCCTACCGCGTTAGGGCACACCTAGCATCGTTACTTGTCATGTCATGCATCGATATGCATCTGTTTACATGGTATTCATTGTTTCTTCCCCCTCTTCTCTCCGGTAGACTACGAGACCGACGTTGTTGCTGCCCAGTTCGACTACGGAGTTGATGACCCCTCTCTCTTGCCAGAGCAACCAGGCAAGCCCCCCCCCCCCTTGATCACCAGATATCGCCTATTCTACTCTATACTGCTTGCATTAGAGTAGTGTAGCATGTTACTGCTTTCTGTTATACCTATCCTGATGCATAGCATGTCCTTGTTACTACTGTTGTTACCTTTACCTGCAATCATATATGCTTAGTATAGGATGCTAGTATTTTCATCTGTGGCCCTACATTCTTGTCCGTCTGCTGTGCTATACTATCGGGCCGTGATCACTCGGGAGGTGATCATGGGTATATATGATACATGTGGTGACCAAAGACGGGTCGGCTGGTGGAGCACCCGCGAGTGGATCTTTGTGGCGGAGCGACAGGGCAGGTTAAGACCGCCTAGGAGAGAGGTGGGCCTGGCCCTGTTCGGCATTCGCGGATATTTAACATGCTTAACGAGATCTTGGTATTTGATCTGAGTTGGCTACGAGCCTATACGCACTAACCATCTACGCGGGAGTAGTTATGGGTATCCCGACGTCGTGGTATCAGCCGAAGCACTTCAGACGTCAGCGACGGAGCGGCGCGCGCCGGATTGGACTGGAACGCCTGCTAGGCTAGGTCTGCTTCCGGCCGCCCTCGCAATGTGCAGGTGTGCTATGGGCGATGGGCCCAGACCCCTGTGCGCTTAGGTTTAGACCGGCGTGCTAGCCTCTCTGTTTTGCCTAGGTGGGGCTGCGACGTGTTGATCTTCCGAGGTCGGGCATGACCCAGGAAAGTGTGTCCGGCCAAATGGGATCAAGCGTGTTGGGTAAGTTGGTGCACCCCTGTAGGGAAGTTAATCTATTCGAATAGTCGTGATCTTCGGTAACAGGACGACTTGGAGTTGTACCTTGACCTTATGACAACTAGAATCGGATACTTAATAAAACACACCCTTCCAAGTTCCACAGACAACCCGGTGATCGCTTTTCCACAGGGCGACGAGGGGAGGATCGCCGGGTAGGATTATGCCATGCGATGCGACTGGAGATGCGACTGGAGATGCTACTTGGAGATGCTACTGGAGATGCTACTTGGAGATGCTACTTGGAGGACTTCAGTCTACTCTCTTCTACATGCTGCAAGACGGAGGCTGCCAGAAGCGTAGTCTTCGATAGGATTAGCTATCCCCCTCTTATTCTAGCATTCTGCAGTTCAGTCCACTGATATGGCCTCCTTACACATATCCCATGCATATGTAGTGTAGTTCCTTGCTTGCGAGTACTTTGGATGAGTACTCACGGTTGCTTTCTCCCCCCTTTTTCCCCCTTTCCTTTCTTTCTGGTTGTTGTAACCAGATGCTGGAGTCCAGGAGCCAGGCGCCACCGTCGACGACGACCCCTACTACACCGGAGGTGCCTACTACTACATGCAGCTCGCTGACGACGACCAGGAGTAGTTAGGAGGATCCCAGGCAGGAGGCCTGCGCCTCTTTCGATTTGTATCCCAGTTTGTGCTAGCCTTCTTAAGGCAAACTTGTTTAACTTATGTCTGTACTCAGATATTGTTGCTTCCGCTGACTCGTCTATGATCGAGCACTTGTATTCGAGCCCTCGAGGCCCCTGGCTTGTATTATGATGCTTGTATGACTTATTTATGTTTTAGAGTTGTGTTGTGATATCTTTTCGTGAGTCCCTGATCTTGATTGTACATGTTTGCGTGCATGATTAGTGTACGTTGAATCGGGGGCGTCACAGTTGTACTTATCCATGAGTGCTTTCTAGGTAGCCTCAAACTCAATTGGCATGAGGGGCCAGTTGAGGATTGTTGTGAATTCATCCTTAAAGTCTTCGTGGAGGTTGTACAGGTATGCAAGGTGTTCCCTATACTTATTCATAATGTGCCAGTGGCACAGCTTGTGTACTATGTCGTCGAAAGCATCTGGGATCGCCAAAGCCATTGTCGGGCACTGTTGTGGTAATGAGAAAAGAGATGTGGAGTGGTCAGCAGATGGTAGTGCATATATACAAATAGAACTGACACAACAATTTTACTGTGTTATTTTCCTTTTTTGGGGGGTGGCGGTTGTACCTTTTAGGATGCATGTAAGAGCCTTCCCTCTCATGCACCTTAAAAATGTTTTGAATAGCCATCTGAATGAATCTGCATCCTCATCTCTTATCAGGGCGAAAGCAAAGAATGTAGTCTATAAGTGGTTGTTATTACCCACAAACACTCAAAGTAGCATATGGTACTTGTTAGTCTTATATGTGGTGTCAAACATTACGCAGTCACCAAAGTCTTAATATGCACCTCAGCAGCTTGCGTTTACCCAGAATATGTTCTTCACTCTGTCGAACTCATCAAGTTGTATGTCGCAGAAGAATTCCTTGTTATCGCTTTCATCTCCCTAAAGAAGTTGACATTCTTTAGGACATCATCCACATCATCCATCCTTGAGTTCTTTGCTTTGCTACATATTAAAAGTGAATAGTCATCCAAAAATGCATGTTGAACTAGCATCAGGTCATGCGTTGCGTAATATGTTTGTACTGACAGAGGAAAAAGATGGAGGGGGTTTATGGGAGGAGAAAAAGTTTGTACTTACATGTTAATCCTGTATTTGGCATTCATTTCGAGAAAGTAGCTACCGGGGTCATCGCCGCCCAGTATGCTCATGATTTGCGTGTGTTCAATGCCTTTGAACTGCAGATACTTGACGTACTCCAAGATTGTTTTGTCAAAGTTTTTGTGGGAGTGCAAGAAGACAAGCATTTGGGGGGAGAGCTGTAGCATGTGATTGTGTTCTTAGATTATCTCTTTTACGACAAGTGTTCCATCCTTTTCCCTCTTTAGCCTCATTTTAGCCCTGCAATTAGTCCTGGTTGTGGTCTTGTTCTGCTGTCTGTTTGCTTCTGACACCTTCGATTCATAGACTCCATAGCATGTTCAATAAATGTAGACTATGGTGTTAACCTTGGAGCCTTCCCTCACAGCAAAACCCGCGTGCTTCACATAGATGTTGTAGAAGTTCTTTGCTTCTTTGAAAGTTTCAAAGTGCATCTCTAGCCTTGGCAGAACGTAAGCTTCAATGTTAGGTGGTTGTACGCAACAGTGAGCAAACAAAAACACAGTGATGAAAATGTTAGATGGGGTAGTCACAGTACTAGGGTATGGACTGTGATTGTATGTTTTTCTGAATGGATACTTACATGTGTATAGCTCTACGCTGCATCCAGTGTTTGCTATTCACCCTAGTGTATGGGCGTGGGTGGTGTCACCTTCGGCACATGTAGCAATGCATCTAAAAGTGCAACTATCCCTGGGTGGTTTTGGTAATTCCTAACAACATATAGCTCATTGAACTAATGCTATTTCAAGATGATCATTTCAGAAAGTTCAATGATTGGCATAGCATGGATTAGGAATGTGGACCCCTCAAAATGCTAAGGACACACATTGGCTCAAGCTCAAGACTCTACATTTTCATTTTAGTGATCCAAGATCACATTGAGTCCATAGGAAAAGCCAATACTATTAAAAGGGGATGAGGTGTTAATTAATGGCTTGCTTGCTCAAAATGCTTAGGGATATGCTCCAAAAGCCCTCAACCACTTTTGCATATCCACATATGTCCCAAACCAAAAGTCAAACTCGGCGCCACCGAGTTCACTTGACATAGCAACTACCAGAAACTCTAGTCACTTCGGTCTCACCGATAGGGATCTCGGTCTCACCGAGATGGGATTGCAAACTCTCTGTTCCCCTTCGTAACGTTTCGGTCCAACCGAGATGAGCGATAGGTCCCACCAAGTTCGCAATGCAAACTCTCTGTTTCCCTTTTGTAACGTTTTAGTCTCACCGAAATGAGCGATTCCGTCCCACCAAGTTTGCTTGACCAACTCTCTATTTGCCTATTACAGAAATTGGTCCTACCGAGTTTATGTGATCGGTCTCACCGAGATTACCTTATGCCCTAACCCTAATGAAATTGGCCCCACCGAGTTGACATGTCGGTCCCACCGAAAATCCTAGCGTTCACATTTTGAACTAAATCGGTTTGACCGAGTTTCATGATTCGGTCCCACCGAGTTTGGTAAATTGTGTGTAATGGTTAGATTTTGTGTGGAGGCTATTTATACCCCTCCACCCACTCTTCATTCGTGGAGAGAGCCATCAGAACGTGCCTACACTTCTACCATTCATTTTCTGAGAGAGAACCACCTACTCATGTGTTGAGACCAAGATATTCCAGTCCAACCATAAGAATCTTGATCTCTAGCCTTCCCCAAGTTGCTTTCCACTCAAATTATCTTTCCACCAAATCCAAATCTGTGTGAGAGAGTTGAGTGTTGGGGAGACTATCATTTGAAGCACAAGAGCAAGGAGTTCATCATCAACACACCATCTATTACCTTTTGGAGAGTGGTGTCTCCTAGATTGGTTAGGTGTCACTTGGAAGCCTCCGACAAGATTGTGGAGTTGAACATGGAGTTTGTACGGGCAAGGAGATCACCTACTTCGTGAAGATATAGCATAGTGAGGCAAGTCCTTTGTGGGCGATGGCCATGATGGAATAGACAAGGTTGCTTCTTCGTGGACCCTTCATGGGTGGAGCCCTCCGTGGACTCGCGCAGCCGTTACCCTTCATGGGTTGAAGTCTCCATCAACGTGGATGTACGATAGCACCACCTATCGGAACCACACCAAAAATCTCCGCGTCTACATTGTATTTGCTCCCTCCAAACTCCTCCCTTTACATTCATGTGTAATGTTTTACACTCCGCTGCTATACTCTTAGACTTGCATGTGTAGGTTGATTGCTTGACTTGTGCTTAGTTGCTAAAATCTGCCAAAACTTAAAATTGGGAAAAGGCTAGACTTTTATTTGGTCAAGTAGTCTAATCACCCCCCCCCCCTCTAGACATACTTTCGATCCTACAAGTAGTATCAGAGCTTTGGTCTCCATTTTCCTTGATTTCCATAGCTTTGGTGATCATAGCCTTGGTTTCACAACCTAGGAGAGTATGGCATCTAGCAAGGGAAATTACCACCGTAGAGGTCCTTACTTTGATGGTACTAATTTTGCTAGTTGTAAGCATAAGATGAAAATGCATATTCTTGGACACAACTCCGCCGTTTGGGCTATTGTGTGTATTGGCTTGCAAGGTGAATTCTTTGATGGGAGAGAACCAAACCGTGAAGCTACCGCGAAAGAGTTGAAGATGCTGCAATACAATGCTCAAGCTTGCGATATCCTCTTCAACGGATTGTGCCCTGAAGATTTCAACAAAATCAACCGTCTTGAGAATGCAAAGAAAATTTGGGATACTTTGATTGATATGCACGAGGGTACCGACTCCGTCAAGGAATCCAAATTGGATGTGCTTCAAAGTCAATTTGACAAGTTCAAACTGAAGGATGGTGAAGGTGTCGCTGAAATGTACTCTTGGCTTGCTCTCATCACAAACGAGATTGTCGGCTTAGGAAGTGAAGAGATGACCGATAGATTCATCATCAAGAAGATCCTAAGAGCCTTGGATGGAAAATATGATACCATGTGCACATTGATCCAAATGATGCCCAACTACAAAGATCTCAAACCAACGGAAGTAATTGGAAGAATTGTTGCTCATGAGATGTCACTCAAGGATAAGGACGGGCTTCACAACAAGACAAGTGGTGCTTACAAAGCCTCATGTGACGCTCCTACATCATCAAGTGAGAAACAAGCCTTCAATGAAGAATTGAGCTTAATGGTGGAGAACTTCAACTGGTTCTATAAGAGTAGAAGCAAAGAAACAAGTTCCAAGTCATGGTCCTACAATGACAAAAGATCTTCAAGTCGTGAGCATAATTGCTACAATTGTGGAAGACGAGGACACTACTCCAATGAGTGTACGGCCCCCTACAAAAGAAGAGAAGATTCACCCAAAAGGAGAAGTAGAAGATAAGAATCACCTCCAAGAGAGAGAAGGAGTAGACATGATCGTTATGAACGAAGAACATCTCGGAGAAGCAAGCATTCAAAAAGGAAGGACAAGTCATCAAGGAGCTACACAAAATGAAGACATCAAGCTCATGTTGGTGAATGGGTATCCGGTTCCGACTCCGACAATCACTCCGAGAGAAGTTGCCACTCCGACTCCGAATATACTCAAGATGAAGGTGTTGCCGGTCTAGCACTTGTGTCAACCAACTCCTACGACATATTTGACTCACCAAATGAAGGAATTGGAAGATGCTTCATGGCTAAAGGCCCAAAGGTATCACACCCTAAGTATTTTGATTTTAATAGTGATGATGATGATTTACTTGTTGACAACTCTAGTGATGAAAACTATGATGAAATTGCTATTAATCATGCTAATCAAGATAAAATGAATGATGATGATAAGAAGGAGATTGAGCGTCTGACTAAAGAACTAAACACTCTTAAGTTAGCTCATGAAACTACCTTGGAAGATCATCGAGAGCTTTTAAAAACTCATGAGAAGCTACGCTTTGAAAAGCTCAACCTTGAGAAAGAGCATGGGTTCTTAAAAGCAATCAATGATGATCTTCGCAAGAAAAGTTCTTCTTACATTGCCAAGCATTTACTCTTGTCTACTTACATGCCACAAGTAAAATCTAGCAACAAGAGTAGGAAAGATTCTTCTTCTAGTAGTAACAGTAATCATGTTAAATCCAATGTTGTTGCTTCTAGTAATTCTCTTGATTCCACTAATGATTCTCTTAGCCAAGTTACACTTGAGAAAGAAAATAGCTTATTGAAGGGAATCATAGAGAAAGGTGTTTACAAGAGCCTTGCCGGGAGTAAGCAATTTGAGGAAATTGTACGCAAGCAAGGAAGGCACCGGAAGAATCAAGGTGTTGGTTTTGAACGAAAGTTCAATGCCAATGGAGTTGAATGGGGTGAAGATCAATATCCCAAGATGAAGTTTGTTCCTCAACAAGAGCAGTATGATCCCACTTCTTTCCAAGGGACACAAGTTGTAGCGACGAGACCTCAAACAGTCTGATCTCTGTGCTCCAGTGTCATCCCTGGATCAGTAATGCTGACACCACACAGTACTCGGAGGATTTATAGCACAGTAGCAATCACACACTTATTACATCGAGTGTCTCAAAAGAGAACTTATTACAATAAATATGGCTTAAGGCCATCTAATTACGATAACAGCGGAAGGCTTAGAAGATAAGTGAGTCCATCAACTCCAACGGCATCACTGAGTATAGAACCACGACCTAAAAACTCCTTAGTCGTCGTCTAAAAAGTCTGCAACATTAACATTGCAGCCCGAAACGGGTCAGCACATGGAATATGCTGGCAAGGTAACACATAGAGAGTAATGGAATGCAACAGCTATACTATATGCATATTTGGCTGGTGGAAACCTCTATGGTTACAGTTTTGCATAAAGCCAATTTTTCCCTACTTCAAAAGGAATAAATTTAATTACTATCATGGTGGTTGTTAAACATTGAGAATGGTTGACAGCATTCTGAATCCCAATTAAGCATCATCATTAACCCAACAACATTAATTTTAGAGTAACATGTTGAGATTCACATGATAATCCAGATACTAGATACTCAAGATGTCCATAACCGGGGACACGGCTAATCATGATTAGTTTGTTACACTCTGCAGAGGTTTGCGCACTTTTCCCCACAAGACTCGATCGCCTCCGTTGGATTTCTCGCACTACATGGTGTTTGAGAAACGGATGACCGAGACACAGTCTTTCAGAAGCGCTAGCACCTTACGATGGATAGACCGGTACACCTACTTTCCCCTACATCTGCTAGTCTACCCTGTAAGAGTTCGCACGACTTAATCAACTATGCCAGAGCCCATAATGGCTTGTGGCTGCACACGGAAGTTTCTAGTTTGAAAAATCTCATGATCCCTTTGAGCCTGGGTGGCGGTCCAAAAGAAAACAGGCAGGTCCTGAAATACCTAGGTGCCTAAATCCACCCAGATGTGTGTTTAAGTTGCCACCTTAGATAAACCATTAATTATCAATCTCACATCTGTCATGGATTTCACTCACCCAATCCACGTCTACTAGCATAGCATGGCATAATAAGCAAACGTAGAAGTAACTCCCAAAGGTTTGATAATAAACAAGTAATAGGTACTACCTCATCTACTTCCCATCCCACGGTTTAATTAGTTCCTAATCATGCAATGTGTGAAGATTGATCTAATGCAAAAAAAACTGGGTTGTAGAAAAGGTATGATCAAAATGTTACTTGCCTTGCTGATGATCCGTGAAACCTAACGATTCGAAGTAACAGGCGGCGCACTCCGGGTACTCTATCGCAGGCAAACAAACAAGCATACAATAAGTACTCATCTAATGCACAGGTAAAACTCAAATAAGAGATCTAACCAGAAGGTTCAACTTAAGAACTCTGGTTGGCAAAAAGAATCAAATCGAACAAAGCAAAGAAAGTCAAACGGCGAAAGAAAACAACTTCGTTCTAGTAATCTGAACTTAAGTCAAATTTTACAGTAGCAAAAACTTGTTTAAGTTGATTATTCGGATAGAGGGTTTCGAGACGAAACTCCAGGCGCTTGAATCGCCTGATTCCGATAAACGAGCGAAAAGAAAAACTAAAACGAAAATCGGATCAGAAATCGCGATCAGAAAATAACCGCGGAAAAATCCGACGAAAAAGAAAAAAGACAAACGGATTTTTTTTAAACGGCACGGATTTCGAGGTGCGGCGAACCTCGGGTGACGCGCGGCTCTGGCGGATCGGCGACGGCGGCGGCGGTGGTGGCGGCGGCGGCGGGGCTGGGGATGGGTGCGGCTAGGGTTTCGAGGCGGCTGGGCCTTCGGGCTGACTTGCCCCGGCTTATAAAGGCCCCAGCCAGGCGGAGTCCTGGCCGAGTACGGCCCATAGTCAGTTCCGCTTTTTTTAAATAATTACGCTCGGAAGAAAGAAAATAAAAAGAAATACTAAACGGACTCCAAAAATCCCGAAATAAATTTTCCCGGGCTTCTAAAATCAAGCCCGACAAAGTGAACATTTATTTGGGCCCTAAATGCAATTTTGAAAAACGCGCATTTTTCCTAATTCAAATAAAAACAACAAAAAAAACTCCGAAATAAAACTATTTGATTTTTTATTAAATCCTCAATATTTCTATATTTTGGGAAAGTCATTTTATTCCCTCTCTCATATTTTTGTAATAGAAATAATTGATGATAAAATAAATCAAATCAAATGATCCTATTCTCAAAATTTGAGAAAAAACTCAAATATGAAAATAACGAAATCCCTAACTCTCTCCGTGGGTCCTTGAGTTGCTTAGAATTTTCTAGGATCAAAACGCAAAGCAAATAAAATATGATATGCATGATGATCTAATGTATAACATTCCAAATTGAAAATTTGGGATGTTACACAAGCTCAAGATGATCTTCCACCACAAGACCATAGGCACAAAGGCAAGGACAATCTTCAAGAGGAGATTGATGCATTTGAATAAGCTCCTAAGGCCTTGGTCAAGTGGGTTCCCAAGACTACATCAAGTTCTACTTCATCAAGTACGGCCACAACTCCAAGGATTCCCATCAAGATGATGTGGATCCCGAAGAAGAAGAACTATAGAGTTCTTGAGGGTGACTCCGCCAACATACTTCACTCGTATCATTTTGGCGAGGACAAGTGCAAACAAATTCCACATATTGCACTAGTTCAAGGAGTCACAAGCCCTCTTGTTGGTAAGAAAAGGGACAAGGTAACCTAATGCTTTCATGGACATCATCTTGTGTGAACATCACTCTATGTCTATGGATATCCTTGTTTGTTCCTTATGGGACTAACCCGTGTAGGTATTGAAAGTGAAACTCACTACAATGGATTGCTCCAAATGATCTACATAAACATTGAGCATCCACAGCTTCAACATCTACATGAAGTCATCATCAACAAAACCCAAGGTTAGGTCATCCCTCTTAGAGGGGATATCACATCCAGGGGGAGCTTTACTCCAAACATTGAGCTAAAGCAACTCTAATGGAGTGAACACAACAATGCTTTATGTAAAAGTGGTAACCCCACTTGTGCTTAAACGATGAGTATGATCTATGATCAAATGTTCTCATTTGACTCCTAAGTCAATATACTCATATATAGATGACCTAGTCATTGCCAATTGCTTGATAGATGCTAGAGTGTTTGTGCATGCTTTGCCACATATTTCATTTGTCATTTTATTGTGTGAGCATGTTGATTGCATATTTTACTCATTCAAGGACATCCATTTGTTTCTTTGATTGTTTGGCTCTTTCTCTTTTGCCAGATGGATGGACAAGAATGCCTAAGAACTCCCTCTAGCTTTCTATGCTTTTCTTGTCTCAAACTCTATTCATGCTACATCACAAAGTTTGATCAAGTCAGATTCGAAACACTCTGTGTGAGGAGGACTCGGAGTCCCCGATTCGTCATAGACTTAAACTTCCAAAACCTCTCTGTGCATTTCAGTCCGACCGACCCATCCACTTCGCTCACACCGAGTTCACTGAGTTGATCTAGGTTTTCAATCTCGGTGCAACCGATTAGAACTTTTCGATCACACTGAGTTGCAGTAACTGCTTGCGATTCTGCATCTCAGTGCCACCGAGTTGTTCCACTCGGTCACACCGACAAGGTCAGGATCTATATACCGACGGGTGAGATTTTGGAAATTTCTTCAAAACCCCTCATGCCGCACATGTCCTGCTCTACCGCCTTGGGTCTATAGATTGTCTTCTCATCGCCAGCGACCTCCCGCCGTTGGTTTCCATCACCGTCAACGGATTTCAACACTGTCATTGCCGTCATAGCAAACTCACCGCCGAACTAGGGTATGAGTTCGGCTTTTTGTGCTAATACCTTACTCTGATTCTTAGCACAATGCAATGCCATGTTCTTTACCACGTATCAGATCAATCTATCCAAAGAAAACATCCATTAGATTAGGTTTGATTCGAAAATTTAGGGTTAGGTTTCCACCAAACCCATCTCGAACCGATCGAGTTGTGGAAATTGGTCTCACCTATTTGGCCTAGGCCATAGCACTTGCAGTTTTCGGTCTGATCGAAAGTTGCAAATTGGTGCGACCTCTGTGAAACCCTAGCAATCTCGGAGTCACCAAACTATGACTCGGTCTGACCGAGTTCACTAGTTTAGACTCCAAAAGTTGCTTCGGTGTCACCAAGTTTAACAAATCGGTATTTCCAAAATGCTTTCTGGGGAAAACTAAAACTAAGTTTTTGACTCATTTGTTTTTGAAAAAACTCCTCACTATGTGATGCTCATCCACTCTATCTCATATATATCTATTCACAGGGTCTTCTGTCAGTTTGCCTTGCCAATATGTCTGACCAAAGTGATAGCCAGAACAAATTAAAAGAGCAAGTGAACTTGAGTGAGGGCACTAGTCCCACTAGCAGCTATGATGAGGGTAGCAGGAGCACTCCAAGAAATTTGCCCAAGGCAGCTACTAGACAGAGGAAGAAGAGAACCTCAGACTCAGAGGATGAGGACTATGTGGCTGCTGAGGAGGAAGTGAGTTCCAAGAAGAAAGTGTTGAAGAAGGAAAATGGAACTACTGCTGCAACAAAACCTGGAATGCACAAGAAAGCACCTGCCAAGAGGGTGCCAACCTTAAAGGCTAGGGCCTCAACTGTTGAAACTTCTAAGCCAACTGAAGAGGCTGCTGGAGAGAGTAAGAAAAGGAAAGAGAGGGTCAAGAAGACCACTGTCAGAGTCATTGGCAGATCATCTATGATGAAAGATCTAGCTGGAGATGAAGAAGAGGAAGAGGATTTTGCACCAGCACCCAAGTCCCAAAAGCTGATGGGGGATGCAATTAAGTCTGGGGCTACCCCTTCTAAACCCAAGACTGCCCCCAAAGCTTCTGCTCTAGCTCCAAAGCCAAAGAGGAGCATAAGGAACATTCCAGCTGTAGAGAAGAACAAGGCCCCAGTGCCTAAAGTTGAAGAAGAAGATGCTGAAGCCCAAGTGCTTAGAAAGCTTAAACCAAAGATTCTAGATCATGATGACAATCATCCTGTGGCAGAAGACATGAACATCAGGAAGGATGCATGTCTTGGACTTTGGAGACAGTCTGATCCATATGCTTCAAGGAGAAGAACTACAGTGGACTACAGGTTCCACACCAAAGAACAACAAGATTTCTATGAAACCATTCTGCTCGACAAGCCCATAGTCTGTGATACGAAGTGGGTTGATTGGGAGTACATTGATGAGAATGAAGATTACTTTCCAGGTGTACATGAGAGCTTCAGAGCATGTGGTGTTGACGATTTTGTAGGTCAGAAGCTGACAAAATGGAATGATGAACTCATTATGCAATTCCACTCCACAGCTCATTTTTATCCAGATGGTAGAATTGTATGGATGTCTGAGGGTACAAGGTACCAGTCAACTGTTGATAGTGGGCAAAGTTGATAAATGTCCTTGAAGAGCATGAAGATGACTTGGATGTCTATGCCAAGAAGAAGAAAGACCACAACTCTATGGCCTACATGTACAAGGAGATCCCAGACAAAGCATTGGAAACTCATAAGTTTGGATCTGTACATTACTTGTTGTCTGGTCTAGCTACTATCAACACAATCTTGAGGCATACATTGTTGCCCAAATCTAGAGATCACAAGATGATCAGAGGCCATTCAATCAACTTGCTGAAGATATTTGATGTGCCTCAGAAGTTCAAGGTTATGAGCCTGATTGTTGAAACAATCAAGAGGACAGTTGCTGATCAGAAAAGATCTTGTGGGTATGCTCCACATATTCAGGTGCTCATCAACTCCAAGATGGGCACAAGTACTTATCTTTTGGACAAGGAGCATCTACCTTTGAGACTAGAATTTGAGGACAACACCGTTGTGATTGAAAGGATCGAGATGGACCTAGAGGGGGGGTGAATAGGTACAATTACAAATTTTAATTGTTACTAAGCAATTTTAGGCAATCGTGCAGAAAATGAAAGTGAGCCTAACAATTGCAAGTATGATACTAATAAGCTAAGCAAGATAAAAAAGTGACACAAATATATGTATGAGTAAGCAAGCACAAGATGATATAAGTAAGTGCTAAAAGACAAGTAACCACAAATAGAGAGTTAGGGTTAGGGATAACCGCAACTCCGAAAGACGAGGATGTATGCCGATGTTCACTTCCTTGGAGGGAAGCTACGTCACCGTTTAGAGAGGTGGATGTTACCACGAAGGCACACCAACGCCACGAAGGCTCACCCTATTCTCTCCTTGAGACAACACCACGAAGGCATTTCTCAACCACTAGTGGTAGACCTTGGGGTGGTCTCCAAACCCTCACAAACTTTCCGGGGAAAATCACAATGGTCGATTTCTCGCCGGAGCACTCCTACCGCCTAGGAGTCTCCAACCTCCAAGAGTAACAAGATGCACCACAAAAACAAGGGGGAATCAACTTTCGCTTTGGTGGATGTGTAGATCGAGCACTTCTCCTTTGCCTCTCAAAAGATCAAGAGCTTTGGTTGGCTAAGGAGGGAGATCTCCAAGAAATCGAGGTCTAAAAATGGAGGTAAGAGAAATGGAGTCATCAACCCTTCGTGAGGAAGAAGAAGACTATTTATAGGTGGGGATGAAATCTGGTTGTGGAGGCAGATTTCTGCGCAGCCTGGAAGTTCTTGCAACAGAAGGAAGTTCCGGACTCCAGAAGTTCCGGCCAAGTTCTGGACAGGTTCCGGGCTACACAGAAGGTTTGCACCACTCAAGTAGTACCCCGGAAGCTGCTGTCACAAGGGACGGAAGTTCCGGTGCCCGGAAGTTCTGGCCGCCTCGGAAGTTCTAGGTGACGGAAGTTCCGGCCAGGTTCCGGCGAGGTTCCGGGCTACACAAAGAGATCGCACGAAAAGTGCAGTTTCTCTGGGTACCCCGGAAGCTTCCCGGACCCCGCCCGGACATTCCGGTCCCCGGAAGTTCCGGCCATCCCCGGAAGTTCCGGCCTGAACAGAGACTTGGCACTAGGATTTTCAGATCAATGTGAGAAGGTAAGTTGATTCCCAGGATGTTTTTATGATGCACCCCCTCTTAATAGTGCGGCTGCCCTAAGGACTCAAGAAATAAGAAAACATTAAGGTACTCTTCTTTTCTTGAGTGCACCGCTTTTCCTTGTTCCAATTAGAGGGAAAATAACCATCCATGCTTCACTTTTAGTTTGATCAGGCTGTTAACACTCAGAGCATGCGGTTAGAAACACAAATGAAGTTGTCATCAATGTCAAAAACACTTTAGTGCAATATTGCACTTTCAATCTCCCCCTTTTTGACATAGATGGCAACAATGCTTGAGAGGGTAAACTCATAAAGTATATACAGAAATAAGCAACTTTAATGACAGGAAGGTACTCCCCCACAACACATGCCTTATTTTAAGATTGCATTTGAAATGAGATGACATGGTTATAGGATTCTCCCCCTATCACTGTGCATACCCATAGAAGAATGATATATAGACATAGCACACTTTACTAACCTTTGTTCTTCATAGTGAGGGTACAGATATAGATATAATCATAGCCTGATAGATATCTCTTACAATAAATAGAATATGCCATGTGACCTTCTTGCCATAAGTGTCTCACACACAGATAGATTAATTAACAGAACATAAATAGGTTCAAATAGCAAGCTCAGATCCAAATGGAGGCAAATAAAGAACAAAGGTTCAAGGATCCAAATAAAAACAAAGGTTCAAGGATAAACGATAAGCCCTAATAAAAACAAAGGTAAGGATAAATGATAAGACCCTATCAAGCAGCACAACATCTCCCCCTGTTGTCACCTAGATGGCAAAAAGGAAAGATGGAGGAATCCGCAAATAGCTCCTAGGAGAGGGACGCAGACGAGTCACCAGATGACTCTCCAGAAGATTCTGGGCGAGGAGGGCGGTGAGAAGAGGCTTCATCACCGGCTTCAACATCAAACCGAGCAAACTAGGACTGGTATTTCTCAAAAGGAGTCACATTAGACTCGGAGCCGTGAGCAATGTCCATACCAGATGCACACATACCATCCTTAAGAGCCTTCATGCTCTCCTTCCTAGACTTGTGCTCCTCCCACTGCTTCTTATGCATATCTTGCTGAAGACAAAACATGTTCTCGAGAATACGCCAAATTTTGTTGCTCTTCTTGGACCCGGTGTCACTAGGCTCCCCATGATGAAAAGTATGTGAGCGGGGACGAAGCTCAAAGTGGTGTGGATTTCCAGCATGTAGCTCCTCTTCCTCCTCATCTTCACCCTCATGAGCAGTTGCCTTGACCTTCTTAACAAGCAAGTTAACACTGGAGTGGCCAGTCAGACGCCGACCCGCAAGTGCATCAGGAGCAACCTCGGCGATTAAAGCAGTAATGTACGGAGCATAGATAGGAACCTTGCGGTTTACTACCACACTGTACATCTCATTCCACATAAAGTCCATCACATCAATGGGGCCCTGCTCGGAGTTATGACAGGTGTAGTGAAGAAGGTTGATGAGGTGCCCACGAATCTTGTTCTTGTCACCCACCTTGACTGCAAGGGTCTCTCAAAAGATACGGTGCATGATGTCATAGAAAGGCAGAAGATCACCAACAGATCCAATCTTTCCGGACGGAGGATACAAATCAGCCAAGTGAATAGCTTGGAAGACCCCTTTGTCGTGAATCTTGTACCCACGGTCAGCAGTAATGTCAGTATACTCATAGCCCAAAAGACCGGCCAGCATGGAGAACGGAGCAGAGAACTTCTCATTACCACTCATCCATGTAAGGGTGCACTGCATATCTGTCCCAAAATGCACAGTGGCATAGAATTGAGCCACAAGAGGTGGAGACACATCATGTTGAAAGCGCATGAGTGGAAGGAGTTGAGCTTCACACACATGTTCTGGATCCCCTCAAAGTACGCAGAGTTTGTTGGAGTCTTGTCAAAGTGAGCAATGTTGATGCTCTTCTGAGTGACACACTTGTTGATGAACTGAGAAAAAATCTCTTCATAGTTGTGTTGCTGGAAAAGTGTCCAAAACTTGGAATCAACCACATGATCATGATCGTGATGATAGGGATTGACATGGCGCAGAGCAATCCACTCCGGTGCGGGCATTTCCTTCATGGTGACTGGCTCAGGAGGAGGAGGTTGTACGTTTTGTGCTTTTGCCTTCTTGGAAGTGGTCTTCCGCTTCTTGGAGTGGGCGGGTGCAGCAAGAGGGGATGCATTGTCTTCAGCCTCAGCATCTTCCTCAGGATGGCAGTCAAACATGTTCTCACGCCCTAAAACAACAGCCGTTGTCTTCTTGACCCTAGATTTGGTTTTTCGTTCATACACCTTGGATGAGTGAGCACGCGAATCGGACCCTCCTGCTTCCTCCATGTAGATGGTGAAGAGGACAGATCCCCTCCAAGTACGATGAAAGGGAAGAAGGGGCCAGAGGTTCCGGGGGCCGACAGCTCGCCCGGAAGTCAGCGATGGGTGAGGGGCGCCGCAAGGAGAGAAGCAGTGGAACAGAGAAGAAGGGAAATGACCCCTTTGAGATCCCCTACCCATAATATGTGCCCACGACCCGCGACACCCGGAAGTTCCGGGAAAGGCCGGAAGTTCCGGCGACCGGAAGTTCCGGGCCTCACCCCGGAAGTTCCGGGATATCCAGAGAGATTACAGTCTCTCTGAACTCCTGAGAACTAGGGGGAGGGGGTCCGAAAGCTCCCAAGACACCACACACCACATCAACATTTATGTGGGGATGATTTTAAGCTTGTGCACTAGATAAATATCAGATGGTTTCGAGATGGGAGAGAGTTGAGTAGAACCTGAGCTAGGGGCAAAACACCAGAGCAACAACGAGAACCCGCAAATAGAGAGAAAAACACCAGACGAACACATAGAAAAAGAAATGTAGAAATGAAGAATAAGTTCAGCCTCTCTAAGAGAGGGCGGTGGACGAGGCCACCATGTTTGAGTGTGTGTGACTTGGTACTGCTAAGATTTTAACCTTGAGCCCAACATCACAACTCCATCATTTAAAGTACTAGGTCACAAAGTGAGAACATAGTAACTTTGAGAGTGTTTGGTTTATTTGTGCATCATATAGGGTGAGATAACTCATGGGTTGAATGTCTCCCCCTAAAGACATGCCTACATCTAGACACGACATTATGAAAATGCATGAATGGGTACTAGATTTCACATAATATTGTCAAGCTCCAAGATACCAAGTTCACGCCTAAGTTGACAGAACCTTGCTTCATCCAATGGCTTGGTGAAAATATCTGCAAGTTGCATATCTGTGCCAACATGAGCAATGTCAATATCACCCTTCTCCACATGATCTCTCAAGAAGTGGTACCTAATGTCGATGTGCTTGGTGCGGGTATGATCATTGGGGTTCTCGGCAATATTAATGGCACTTTCATTATCACATAGAAGAGGCACATGTCTATAGGTGATACCATAATCCTTCAAGGTTTGCCTCATCCATAGTAACTGAGTTGCACAACTGGCGGTTGCAATATATTCAGCTTCAGCGGTGGAGAGAGCAACACAGTTTTGCTTCTTCGAGGACCAACTTACTAAGGAGCGTCCAAGAAATTGACATCCACCGGAGGTGGATTTACGATCCACTTTGTCTCCATCCCAATCCGCATCTGTGTACCCAATGAGATCAAACTTAGCATCCTTGGGGTACCATAGACCCAACTTTGGGGTGTGAACAAGGTATCTAAGAATATGCTTAACTGCCTTATGATGGCTTTCCCTAGGGGAAGCTTGAAATCTAGCACACATGCATACACTAAACATGATGTCTGGTCTAGATGCACAAAGATAAAGCAATGAACCAATCATAGAGCGGTATTTAGATGGGTCGAAAGGGATACCGTTTGAGTCTTCAGTGAGTACAATTTTGGTTGGCATGGGTGTCCTACATGGGCTAGCATCAGTCATGCCAAATTTTGCTAGGATATCCTTGAGATATTTTGCTTGAGACAAGAAAATTCCTTCTTCAAATTGTTGAATTTGAAATCCGAGGGAGAACTTCAAATCCGCATTGAGTGACATTTCAAAACTCTTGGCCATTGATGCCGCAAACTTCTTGCATAAATGAATGTTAGGAGAACCAAAAATGATATCATCTACATAGATTTGGCATAAGATCAAATCACCTTTGTCCCTCTTAGTAAAAAGAGTGGGATCAATCACCCCTCTCACAAAGCCATCATCGAGTAAAAACTTCTTAAGATGATCATACCAGGCACGAGGTGCTTGTTTGAGGCCATACAAAGCCTTATGAAGTTTATACACATAGTCTTTGTGATCGGGGTCAACGAACCTAGGTGGTTGTGATACATATACTTCTTCTTGTAGAGGGCCATTAAGGAAAGCACTCTTCACATCCATTTGATGTAATGTAAAGCCATTGAAAGCAGCATAAGCAAGTAAGATGCGAATGGATTCAAGACGGGCAACGGGGGCAAAGGTCTCACCAAAGTCCAAACCTTCAACTTGTGAGTACCCTTGTGCCACTAACCTTGCCTTGTTGCGGATGATTACACCATTCTCATCTTGCTTGTTCTTGAAAATCCACTTTGTACCAATGATGTTGTGTTCCGTAGTTGGCCTCTTGACTAATGACCACACTTGATTGCGCTCAAAACTATTCAACTCTTCTTGTATAGCAATGAGCCAATCGTTGTCTATCAACGCATCTTGTACCTTGAGAGGTTCAACACTAGACACAAAAGAGAAGTGAGCACAAAAGTTTGTCAATTGTTTACGAGTGACTCTACCTTCCGATATTCCAGTGAGGATCTTATCAACATCAACACGACTAGCCACTCGAGGCATGATGGAGGTTAAGGTTTCACGAGGTTCAACTTCATGTCCATCATCAACGTCCTCTACATATAGATCATTAATGTGTGTTGGAAAATCTTCTTCTTCTTGCATTTGTTGAGGTTCATTGTCAATGATTGCACTTTCTTGTTCTTGCCCTTGAGGAAGATCTTGTTCTTGATGATTATCATGAAGAGGAGCTTGATCATCATCTTGTACTTGGACTATGGGCATTGATTGAGTAATAGGGGCTTGTGGTGGTATGGGTGTTGAAGTAGTTTGATGATGTTTGAGGCCTTCATCTTCTTCTTCATCATCATGAGGTTCTTGTTCCATTGGAAGAAGTGCACCAACACCCATCATCGAGATATCTTGAGAAGAATCTTCTTCACCTACATCATTCAGATCAACTTGCTCCCCATGGGAGCCATTAAATTCATCAAACACCACGTCACAAGTTTCTACAACACATCCATTGGATTTGTTGTAGACTCTATAGGCGTGAGAGTTTGATCCATAGCCAACAAATATGCCCTCAATGGTTTTAGATTGAAATTTTCCTAACCGCTCTCTTTTGTTGAGGATGAAGCATTTACACCCAAATACACGAAAGTACTTAACGTTAGGCTTGTTCTCGGTTAGGAGCTCATATGGAGTCTTTTCCAATATTGTGCGGAGGAAGAGTCGGTTCGATGCATGACATGCAGTGTTGACGGCCTCGGCCCAAAAACTATGTGGCGACTTGTATTCATCCAACATGGACCTTGCCATCTCCACAAGAGTGCGATTCTTCCTTTCTGCAACACCATTTTGTTGGGGAGTGTATGGAGCTGAATATTGATGTTCAATCCCTTCATCACTAAGGAACTCTTCCAAGGTGTAGTTCTTGAACTCAGATCCATTATCACTTCTTATTGCCAGAATTTCTTTGTCAAACTTGTGTTGTGCTTGCTTTGCAAAGTCAATGAAGGTGATCTTCGTCTCGTCCTTGGATTTGAGGAAGAAGACCCATGTATACCGTGAGTAATCATCCACAATGAAAAGTCCATATTTTTTCCACCAAGACTATCCCACGAAGGAGGCCCAAAGAGATCCACATGAAGGAGCTCCAAAGGCCTTGAAGTAGATACAATATTCTTGGGTGGGTGCTTTGATTGACGTTGCTTCACGGCTATGCATGCACTACACACATGATCTTTCTCAAAAGAGACATTTGTTAGTCCAAGGATGTGATTACCCTTTAAGAGATCTTGAAGATTTCTCATGCCGACATGGGCTAGCCGGCGATGCCATAGCCACCCCTTGTCGGCCTTGGACATTAGACAAGTTGCATGGAATGTGCTCTCTTTTGAGAAATCAACCGTGTAAAGGTTGCCATCCAACTCTCCAACAAAGGCCACTTCAAGAGTATCTCTCTTAAAGACTTTCACATCCGTTAGTCCAAAGAGTGTATCATAACCAACAGAAGCCAATTGGCGAACAGAAAGCAAATGGTATTTGAGGGATTGGACAAGCATCACATTTGCAAGAGACATGTCATTTGTTATGGCCACTTTGCCCAACCCGAGTACCTGTCCTTTTGAACCTCCACCAAACATAATGCTCATAAATGGTTGAATGGCTTCCATGAAATCGTAGAGCAACTTGCTATCTCCGGTCATATGATTGGTACATCCACTATCAATCACCCATTTTACTCCACTAGAGAAAGCGACCTACACACAATTATGGCTTGGTTAGAGGCACCCATTTTGCAATGGGACCTCTTAGGTTAGTCACAAGGGTCTTAGGGACCCAAATAGCATAAAACTGAAATGCATTTCGAGGACCAACAAATTTAGCAAAAACTTCTCCATCCTTAGTCTTACGAAGTACATAGGATGGAGACATAAACACTTTTGGCTTGTTGAGAGTAGGCATGCCCCTTGTGGCCTTCCCACTAACAACCTTACCTTTCTCCTTGTTCCCTTCTCGTACAAAATTTCTTTTAACGGAGTGGTGCACTTTTGAGAGGACGTCTTCTTCTTGCTTGTGCTTGGGTCAAACCTGAGTCCCTCTTTGGCAAACACCTCATTGTGTTGGATCAACACCTCATTAAGGTTCTTTTGCCCTTGACCATATGTCATGAGTCCTTTCTCTATTTGAGCTTTGAGAAAGCGATTCTCCTCAAGAATAGACACTAGATCACTACTAGAGTTAGTAGTACAAGCATCAACATTGATAATAGGAGAAGAGTAAGCCTTGGCTAGAGTTTCAAGATAAGTAAGCTTGAGTGTCTCAAAACTCTTTGTAAGGAGGGTGAGCTCTTCTTCCTTGGTCTTGAGGGACACGGATAGGAGCTCACAATCCTTAGAGAGAGAAGCATTAGACTTTACAAGCTTACTTTTATCATTCATCAACTCTTCGCAAGAGTTGATAGCCTTTTTCAAGGAGGCAAGATCCCTAGTATGAACATCAATGTTTGCACCAATTTTTAAGCATAGTCATCATTGCGTGCTTCCTCATATTGGACTTTCCGCTCAAGGATTTCATATTTTTCCTTTTCCTCGGTGACGAGGGTTTCGAGTTCCTTAATGCAAATGGTGTGCTTACTCACCATCTCCATAAGCATACGAAACATAGTGAGCTTCTTTCCTATAAGGGAGCACATGAACTTATTTAATTTAGCAAGCATAGGATCACTTATATCATCATCCTCATAACTATCCTCCGCATCAAGATACTCATCACTAGAAGTAGGAGGAGTGAAAAGAGGAGGGTTTGATCGTGGGGTTACCTTGACCTTGTCAGGAGAGTGTTGGTCCTCTCCATCTTCTACCACGGCCTTCGCCATGAGGCACTTGTGCGTGTTGCCCTTGTAATCTTTCATGTAGTTGTAGGTGACAACTTCACCACTCTTGTTGACTATCCTCAATGTGTTTTGAGAATCTTGAGCAACTCCGGCAACACCACTAACATCATCTGGATCGGATTCTTCTTGAGCAACCATTGCTTTCCCATCTCTCTTCTTGAGCTTGGAGTTCAAAGGATTTGGCAACTTCTTCTTGGGAAAGGTCTTGGGAAACATTGGTTTGTCTTCTCTCTTCTCATACGGGCACTCATTTGAGAAGTGGTTGGTTTCTTCATAGTTGTAGCATTTTCTTACTTTCTTCTTTTGAAATCTTCCCTTGAATTTTCATGCGCTAAACTTCTTGACAAAGAGAGCCATGTCTTCATATGAAGGGCCCTCATCGGATTCAACCTCATCACCATCTTCTTCTTCATCATCATCTTCTTCTTCTTCACTTTGCTCATCTTCACATGCATGCTTAGCCTTCAATGCAAGATTGATCTTTGACGATGGAGTACCATGCATGGCAAGATGTTTTGTAGCATTTGCCTTTGACTCTTCAAATAGTTGGAAAGTGGATATGATGTCATCTGTAGTCATTTCCTTGAAGGCATGGTGTTGTCTTATGTCCCATACCATTTGATGGTGATATGGAGCAAGAGCATGGAGCAACTTGTCCACAAGGAATCGCTTAGTCATGTTGAATCCATCTTGTGTCTTGTCACACTCACACGACTCAATATCAGCGGTGAGAGTCATGAGGCGCTCAAGGAGTTGATTGGGAGTTTCACCTTTCTCCATACAAAAGTTTTGCAATTGCCCCTTGGCAATTTCATATTGAGCACTCCGGAGGGTGGAGGTACCGGTCTTGGATCTTATAATACTTTCCCATAGTTCCTTGACACTTGTGATGTGTATGAAAGGTCTCCTTTGCTTTTCAACCATACCTCTCCTTATACACATGGTTGTAGTGTCATTGAGATTCTTGTCATAAATTTCTCTTGGTGTAGGATTCTTTGGATCAACCACATGGTAACCATACTCCAAGATCTCCAGCATCTCATCATTTCCATATCGAAGATGATCCTGCATAGCAACTCTCCACAAGGCAAAATCGGAAGTGGCATCAAGTAAAGGAGGTTTGCCTTGAGGGTTATATTTAGGTTTCTCAACTTGGGGTCTTGCATAAAGCCAAGGAACACTGGAGTGTTCATTGCTAGGAGGTTGTTGACCAAGTGATGGAGTAGGCACAGTTGGCCTCGAAGCCACACCACCCGAAAGTGGTGCAAGCACCATGGACAACGTGGCTATCCTCATTTGGACCAAGGACTCAAGAGAAGCATCATGCTCCTCCTTTTGCTTAGCAAGGGCCCGTTCTAGATCCTCAGAAGTAAAGGACTTAACTTTAGAAGAAGCCTCGCCTTTATCCTTCGGATATACAACACGGAGAGTCCCATCGGGGTTCATTTCGCTCTAGGGCGGTTAAGCCACAAAAATAGAGAACGAGTCTCTGATACCAATTTAAAGGATCGAGATTGACCTAGAGGGGGGGTGAATAGGTACAATTACAAATTTTAATTGTTACTAAGCAATTTTAGGCAATAATGCAGAAAATGAAAGTGAGCCTAACAATTGCAAGTATGATACTAATCAGCTAAGCAAGATAAACAAGTGACACAAATATATGTATGAGTAAGCAAGCACAAGATGATATAAGTAAGTGCTAAAAGACAAGTAACCACAAGTAGAGAGTTAGGGTTAGGGATAACTGCAACTCCGAGAGACGAGGATGTATGCCGATGTTCACTTCCTTGGAGGGAAGCTACGTCACCTTTTAGAGAGGTGGATGTTACCACGAAGGCACACCAACGCCACGAAGGCTCACCCTATTCTCTCCTTGAGACAACACCACAAAGGCGTTTCTCAACCACTAGTGGTAGACCTTGGGGTGGTCTCCAAACCCTCACAAACTTTCCGGGGAAAATCACAATGGTAGATTTCTCGCCGGAGCACTCCTACCGCCTAGGAGTCTCCAACCTCCAAGAGTAACAAGATGCACCACAAAAACAAGGGGGAATCAACTTTCGCTTTGGTGGATGTGTAGATCGAGCACTTCTCCTTTGCTTCTCAAAAGATCAAGAGCTTTGGTTGGCTAAGGAGGGAGATCTCCAAGAAATCGAGGTCTTAAAATGGAGGTGAGAGAAATGGAGTCGTCAACCCTTCGTGAGGAAGAAGAAGACTATTTATAGGTGGGGATGAAATCTGGCCGTTGGAGGCAGATTTCCGCGCAGCCCGGAAGTTCCGGCAACAGACGGAAGTTCCAGACCCCGGAAGTTCCGGCCAAGTTCCGGACAGGTTCCGGGCTACACAGAAGGTTTGCACCACTCAGTAGTACCCCAGAAGCTGCTGACACAGGGGACGGAAGTTCCGGTGCCCGGAAGTTTCGGGTGACGGAAGTTCCGGCCAGGTTCCGGCGAGGTTCCGGGCTACACAGAGAGATCGCATGAAAAGTGCAGTTTCTCTGGGTACTCCGGAAACTTCCCAGACCCCGCCCGGACATTCCGGTCCCCGGAAGTTTCGGCCATCCCCGGAAGTTCCGGCCTGAACAGAGACTTGGCACTAGGATTTTCAGATCAATGTGAGAAGGTAAGTTGATTCCCCGGATGTTTTTATGATGCACCCCCTCTTAATAGTGTGGCTGCCCTAAGGACTCAAGAAATAAGAAAACATTAAGGTACTCTTCTTTTCTTGAGTGCACCGCTTTTCCTTGTTCCAATAAGAGGGAAAATAACCATCCATGCTTCACTTTTAGTTTGATCAGGGCTGTTATCACTTAGAGCATGCGGTTAGAAACACAAATGAAGTTGTCATCAATGTCAAAAACACTTTAGTGCAATATTGCACTTTCAGTGATGAATGAGGATGATCCCACATATATGCAAGCATAAGAAAAGAGAGAGAAGGCAAAGGCTGAGGAGGCTGCAAAGATGCCAAGTGTTGAGGAGGCATCTCAAGTGTTCTTAAAGTCAAAACAAGATTAGCTTGCTTATATGATTCAAGCAACTTTGAGGATTGAGAAGGGCTTGGCCACCCTAAACAAAAATCAGGAGAGCTTGGAGAGGATCATTGAAACCAATTTCTATGATCTTGATCTGAAAGTGACTGAGATGCTGACAGCTGTTAAGCAGCTCCAGGAGGAAGCAGAGGAGAGGAAAGGGCAGGCTACCACAGATGCCTTTCAGAGAGTGCCTAGAGGTCAGAGATCTGCTGCAGTGCCCATGGCTGACACTAGAGCTACTACATCAGCACCAACAGCTACAGCTTCAGTGTCACCTCCAGTTGCCACTCCACCAGCTCCAACAACATCCATAGATGCTTTCATCCTTGGAGTCCTCTCTACACCACCTCCCGTAGACCAAGCCTAGATACGCATAGCACTATGCATTTTCAAATTTTTTGGTAACTTGTTGCCAAAGGGGTAGAAATGTATAGATCATAGGCTTCGAGAGAGAGTGTTTTTGCCTCTTTGGTCTTTTGCTATTTCGTTGATACTTCTGTGTGTGCTTGTTTAATACTCTTTATGTTTGTGTGTGAGATACTTGTATGATCATGTGTTTGATCATATCCTACCTTAATGCTTGCTTGGTGATGAGCGCATGTTTTTTCCTTATATCATTTTGAGCGCTCCACCAAGATGTATGTGACATGGAAGAGTAACCCATGATCCTAATTGATTGTGCATTTGCATTCAAAAGAAAATTTCAAATAATGCACAAATTTAGGGGGAGCTCTTTCTTATCACATACTTCTCAAAGCGATGGTGTATTTAAATCTTATTATCATTTGTCGGAGCTTTGATCTATATGTTGTCATCAATTACTAAAAAGGGGGAGATTGAAAGTGCAACTATCCCTGGGTGGTTTTGCTAATTCCTAACAACATATAGCTCACTGAACTAATGCTATTTCAAGATGATCATTTTAGAAAGTTCAATGATTGGCATGGCATGGATTAGGAATGTGGACCCCTCAAAATGCTAAGGACACACATTGGCTCAAGCTCAAGACTCTACATTTTCATTTTAGTGATCCAAGATCACATTGAGTCCATAGGAAAAGCCAATACTATTAGAAGGGGATGAGGTGTTGCTTAATGGCTTGCTTTCTCAAAATGCTTAGTGATATGCTCCAAGATCCCTCGACCATTTCTCATATCCACATATGTCCCAAACCAAAAGTAAAACTCGGCGCCACCGAGTTCACTTGACATAGCCATTGCCAGAAACCCTAGTCACTTTGGTCTCACCGAGATGGGATTGCAAACTCTCTGTTTCCCTTCGTAACATTCGGTCCAACTGAGATGAGTAATTGGTCCCACCGAGTTTGCAATGCAAACTCTCTGTTTCCCTTTCGTAATGTTTCGGTCTCACCGAAATGAGCGATTCGTTCCCACCGAGTTTGCCTAACCAACTCTCTGTTTGCCTATTACAGAAATCGGTCCTACCGAGTTTATGTGATTGGTCTCACCGAGATTACGTTATGCCCTAACCCTAATTAAATCAGCCCACCGAGTTGACATGTCGGTCCCACCGAAAATCCTAACGTTCACATTTTACACTAAATCGGTCTGACCAAGTTTCATGATTCGGTCCCATCGAGTTTGGTAAATTGTGTGTGATGGTTAGATTTTGTGTGGAGGCTATTTATACCCCTCCACCCACTCTTCATTTGTGGAGAGAGCCATTAGAACGTGCCTACACTTCTACCATTCATTTTTTGAGAGAGAACCACCTACTCATGTGTTGAGACCAAGATATTCCAGTCCAACCATAAGAATCTTGATCTCTAGCCTTCCCCAAGTTGCTTTCCACTCAAATTATCTTTCCACCAAATCCAAATCTGTGTGAGAGAGTTGAGTGTTGGGGAGACTATCATTTGAAGCACAAGAGCAAGGAGTTCATCATCAAAACACCATCTATTACCTTTTGGAGAGTGGTGTCTCCTAGATTAGTTAGGTGTCACTTGGGAGCCTCCGACAAGATTGTGGAGTTGAACCAAGGAGTTTGTATGGGCAAGGAGATTGCCTACTTCGTGAAGATCTACCCTAGTGAGGCAAGTCCTTCGTGGGTGATGGCCATGGTGGGATAGACAAGGTTGCTTCTTCATGGACCCTTCGTGGGTGGAGCCCTCCGTGGACTTGCACGGCCATTACCCTTCGTGGGTTGAAGTATCCATCAACGTGGATGTACGATAGCACCACCTATCAGAACCACGCCAAAAATCTCTGGGTCTACATTGCGTTTGCTCCCTCCAAACTTCTCCCTTTACCTTCATGTGCAATGTTTTACATTCTGTTGCTATACTCTTAGACTTGCATGTGTAGGTTGATTGCTTGACTTGTGCTAAGTTGGTAAAATCTGCCAAGACTTAAAATTGGGAAAAGGCTAGACTTTTATTTGGTCAAGTAGTCTAATCACCCCCTAGACATACTTTTGATCTTACAACATCTCTTGGAGGGAGCAATGTTGATGAAGCTCTCCGTCTCTCATTATACGGTCGTCTTCCCTCAGATTCGTCGGGAGATTGCTCCTGTCTATATGGCTCATATGTTCTACTTTGCACCCTGCTAGAGTGGCAAAAATTCGTGTCTCTTTGGCCTCGTCTTCCCATCGCAACCGCTTTTGTAGCAAGGATGATTGAAGTTGATGGAGCGACTGGTGGAAGCATGTGTGTCCTTTCCTTTCTGCATGCACTAGTGAAGGAAAATATTTGTTGTTGGGGACATTGTTGACCTTGTTGCACCCTAGAAGTGGCAAATCTTGTATTCCCAGATATCGGTGTTTGCTGCATAGAAGAACCAATCCATGCTTCTAATGATTCTGGTATAGCTTGAAATCTGCATGTATTGTTGAAGTATCCAGGTGCTATTTCTGGTGTTACCCAACCAGGCAGTGCCTCATATTTGCTTGGCTCATCAAACCCTCCCTGCGTGTGCCACCTTGCATGTTTTTGCAATGACATTCAACAGTTTTGGGATTAATCTTTTCTGCATTTTCTCATATACATGATATGGGTAACATGTCATGCACTGAAGGTAACGTACAAGTTGAACTCGCATCACTGGGCGTTATTAAATTGTGTTGTCTATTTTGTGTATGATGTAGTTCCAGTCGAACTGGTGAATGGATATGTTCAGCACTGATGTACTGATGTACTGTTTTTAGCACTGATGCATCTGTTATGCACAGTTTTTTATCCTTTTCCCTATAACTGATGCATAAACATTTGGTGCACTGCTTGTACACTGAACATTGAACTTCGGAACAATATGCAT
>NC_041392.1:396140824-396251683 GCF_002162155.2 Triticum dicoccoides
TGCATGTCTTCTCTTTTTTCATCTAGAACTTATGCATCTACATTAGAAGTACTCCTAGTTTCTGTATCATTGAACTTACTGCGTAACAAGTGTATATTTTTTCAACAATAGTCTTGTACTCGTTCGAACTGATGCAACTACACGACATGTACTATTAGAAATAACAGCATACAACTTGTAGTGGTAGCTGAACCTTATATAAAGCGTAGTAGCTACTTGGACTTATGCATAAGTTTATGTTTTTTGACTGGAACTGAAGCTAGTATATTATAGGTACTAACAGTAACCCCGACATCCAAATTGTGCAACAAGTGGCAGGGGTGTAATGAATTCGTGCAAGCATTTGCAATGTACTATCAGCTTCTGCATCATAGGAACATGTGTCACTCATGCAGCACACATGTAGTACTGATAAATCTAATAGTGTAACATGTAGGCAGAGCATAATGTGTGCAATTTTTAAATCGAATCTTTTGCATAGCAGGAACTGATGAACTGACACAAACATGGTATTTTTCTTCAGGCAAACCCAGATATGAAAACATTTTTTGAACTGATTGTTTGTGCTTCAGCAGCAATCAGGCAGATTAAATTTTGAGGAAAATTAGTGTGGGAAGCAGACATCACCTGCAGTGGCATGTTCTTGGATCTGACGTGTTCTTCTTCCTCTCATTGGCGGCGTATTGGCATAATCTTGGAAGGCAGTGCCATTGATGTAGGCAAGGAGCTTGGGTAGACGATGGCGCTCCTGCTTGTGGTGGAGCTCCGGCGACGAGGTCTAGGGAGGCAGCGGCTGGTGGCGCAGATCACAGATCCGTCGAAGGAGCTCCTGCGAGGGGGAGGCTGGTGGCGGATATCACGGATCCGTCGAAGGAGCTCCAGCGAGGGGGAGGCAGGAGGTGGGGATCATGGCACTATCGAAGGAGCTCCGGTGAGGGAGGGAGGCAGGAGGCGAGGATCATGGCCCCGTCATTGCTTTGCCAGCTACGAAGGGGGTGGCGGCGGTGGATCCGTCGGCTGCCAGTCACGGCGTCGTGGGCTCCCTCGCTTCGGCTGACGTCGTCGCTCGCTCGGCACGACGGCTGCCTCCAGCAGAAGGAGGTGGGTTAGGTTCGGGCTAGGTCGGGGAGATTCTATGGTGTAGGCGCGTCGCGCCCTTATAGGGCCGGAGGTAACAGAATATTATTTTGTTACTAGTAATAGAATAGTCTAGCCCTATATATATATATATATATCAGTGAGGACAAAATCAAACATTGCAAAGATAAAACATGAAGACAAGGCAATGTTGAAGACAAACCAACTTTGAAGATAATGCAACATAACGCCAAACAAAAATCTTCAAGAAAGGTTGGTGGTGGTGTTACTCACCGTATAGGAAGTATTAGACCCAGACATGGCGCACAATTATCGTGGCGCACTAAGGTCACATTCCACATTAATGTATTCACACTTAGAGGATGTGTCTTCATGAATTTAAGATATACGTTTCTTTGTGTGTTGCGCACCTAAGTCATCAATATGCATAAGCATTAGGATGTGTGTCCATTCACAGGACATTCGAGGATTCTAAGATATTTAGCTCACACCGCAGCTTGCAAAACCTTTTCTCATCCAAGGGCTATGTGAAGATATCTGCCAATTGCTCTTCAGTGTTGACGTGAATGATATCAATGTCTTCCTTCAACACATGATCTCTGAGAAAGTGATGAAGGATCTGAATGTGCTTTGTCTTCGAGTGCTGAACTGGATTGTGAGAAATCTTGATGGCGCTTTCATTATCGCAGTAGAGGGGCACATTCTTCATGTTGATGCCATAGTCCTGGAGGGTTTGCTTCATCCAGAGAAGCTGAGCGCAGCAAGATCCAACAGCAATGTATTCAGCCTCAGCAGTAGATAGTGATACACAGTTCTACTTCTTTGAAGAGCAACAGACAAGAGATCGTCCAAGAAAGTGACATGTGCCTAATGTGGACTTGTGATCAACCTTGTCACCAGCACAATTAGCATCTGAGTATCCAACTAGATCAAACTCTAAGCCCTTTGGATACCATAATCCTAGTGTTGGGGTGTGAGCCAAATATCGTAGTATTTGCTTCATCGCGAGGTGATGCGGTTGCTTTGGTGCCGCTTGGAATCGGGCACACATGCAAACGCTAAGCATTATATTTGGCCTAGATGCACATTATAAGTACAATAAAGAACCAATCATGGAGCGGTATACCTTTTGATCAAACTCTTTACCACTATCGTTGGAGCCCAATTGACCTTTGGTTGGCATTGGCGTCGTGTACCCTTGTAGCGACCAGACCTCAAACAGTCTGATCTCTATGCTCCGGTGTCATCCCTGGATCAGTAATGCTGACACCACACAGTACTCGGAGGATTTATAGCAGAGTAGCAATCACACACTTATTACATCGAGTGTCTCATAAGAGAACTTATTACAATAAATATGGCTTAAGGCCATCTAATAACTATAATACCGGGAGGCTTGGAAGTTAAGTGAGTCCAGCAACTCCAACGACATCACTTATCCAAAAACTCCATAAACACTTTGTTCATCATGTTCATAAAATAGGCAGGTGCGTTAGTCAGGCCAAATGACATAACGGTATACTCATACAGCCCATACCTGGTGGTAAAAGCTGTCTTCGGAATATCCTGTTCTCGAATCTTCAACTGGTGATATCCTGATCGCAGGTCGATCTTGGAAAATACCTTAGCTCCTTGCAATCGATCGAACAGATCGTTGACCATAGGTAGTGGGTACTTGTTTTTGATCGTTACTTCATTCAATCCTCGATAATCAACAACCATCCTTAATGATCCATCCTAATTCTCCACTAGTAGTACTGGTGACCCCCAAGGTGAAGAACTTGGGCGAATATATCCCTTATCCAGTAACTCCTTAATCTGCTTCTTAATTTCCACCAAATCCTTTGCTGGCATCCTATATGGTCTCTTTGATATTGGCCCTGTGCCTGGCAATAGCTCAATCACAAACTCAATATCTCTATCCGGTGGCATGCCTGGCAACTCCTCTGGAAATACATCAGGGAAATCCTTTACCACTGGTACTTCCTCCTGCACAACTCCTGTTAGGCAATTTACTTGAGTCCTATTTGGCACATGCCGGGATACATACTTGATCCTTCTCCCTTCTGGTGTGGTAAGCAAAATTGACTTACTAGCACATTCTATATTCCCTTCATACTTTGATAACCAATCCATGCCTAATATCACATCCAATCCTTGAGATTCCAATACTATTAGGTCTGAGGGAAAAACATAGTTACCAATCCTTAATGGTAACCGATCACACCATAGACTAGCCATATACTCTGCTCCGGGTGAGGTTACTAACATGGGTGACCTAAGGGCTTGGGTTGGTAGGTTATACTTATCCAAAAATCCCCTTGAGATGTATGAATGCGATGCACCAGTATCAAAAAGAACGAGTGCAGTAAATGACTTAACTAAAAACTTACCTATTACTGCATCGGGCTGAGCTTCAACCTCCTCCATGCTAACGTGGTTCACCTGTCCCCTGTTGAAAGGGTTCGGCTTCTTCCCAGAACTTCCATTGCCATTTTGGCCTTCAGGACATTCATTGGCATAATGTCCGGTCTTCTGGCACTTAAAGCAAGTGACTTGGCTCAGGTCCTTCTTGGCTGGGGTTGAGGGGTTGGTGCGGTTCTGGCCGTTGCTTCCTCCATTGCCATTACCATTCTTGGTTCCATTGTGATTGTGCGAGCTACCTACTCCATGGGTATGCTGAAAATGTTCTCCCGGTCTAGGGGTAAAACATGGCTTCTACTGAGCTCCTGAATTGTACTTTCCTTGTCCATACTTCCTCTTGTAGTTCTCAATCTGCTGCTGCTTCCCTTCAATCATAAGAGCATGATCTACCAACTCCTGGTAGTTGTTGAAGGTTGCTACCATCAACTGCATGCTCAACTCATCACTCAGTCCTTCCAGAAACTTCTCCTGCTTAGCTGCATCCGTAGAGACGTCATCTGGGGCATAACATGCTAACTTACTGAATTCCTCCACATACTGGCCAACTGACCATCCTCCTTGGCGCAAGTTGCGAAACTCACGCTTCTTCATGGCCATAGCTCCTGCTGAAACATGTGCAGTACGAAAAACCTGCTGAAACTGGTCCCATGTGATAGTGTCGACTGGGAAAGTGGCTGTGAAATTCTCCCACCATGACGCTGCGGGTCCTTCTAACTAATGTGCGGCAAACTTCACCTTCTACGCATCTGTGCATCCTGCTGTGGTCAACTCCCTAGCTGTCTTGTGGAGCCAATCATCTGCTACTATCAGCTCAGTGCTACTGGAAAATACCGGCAAATTCAGCCTAAGAAAACGGGCTAAGTGGTCAACAGGTGGTGGTGGTGGGTTGTTGTTGTTGTTCCCCTGATTCTGATTCTGGACTAGCAACTGCATCAATGTGTTCTGCTGCTGGATCAACTGGGTGAGCTCCGGTGGAAAGGCAAATCCGGGGTCACGTCTCGGAGGCATCTGAGGGTTTAGAAAAGATGAGATATAAGAATAGAGGGGGTCTAAAGAGAAAACACTACCCATATGCACATGAGGCAAAACAAACAATTCACTTCAATCAATCAAACAAGGGCATACAATCGATCTATCTATCGCAAAAGTGCTCGGACTACTATATTTACATGGTGGACTACTAGAAATATTCTACGGTCGTTGACTCCATAGTATCTGCTCCAGCTTCATCAACATAGTCATCATCGCTACTATCTGCTTCCGGGTCGGTTTCGTCGATGATGATGTAGTCTTCTGGGCTAATTTCCTGGGGTTCTTCGTCTTCATCTACTGGCGTAGGGCCTCCCATAAATACTGCTAGCTTCATAGTTAGGTCGGCATTCTTATCCACCAATACTTCAATTTCTTCTTCATAATCTTCACGTGTAGCCTTGAGTTCTTCCTCCAGTTCCTTGATTCTAGTCTTAGCCTTCTTTAGATCTATCATGTCGGCGCACATCTGGTTCTCCTGTCGTCGAATGTGCTGGTTTAACTCCTGGATAAAAGTTGTGATTGACCTATCCTTCCTGGTGCTGATCATCTCCCAGTGCTTATCTCGGCGCCCACAAACTGGTAGATAGTATCCTTGAGATCCTTGCGGTAAAATTCTCCAATGCGTCCCATGGCGATGTGAGCTGCCATGCTCTTTCCTAGACTCCAAGTTGGTGCATCAAAAGAAAACTCTATGGGCTTAGTGACTGGCATGAATGTCCTTCCTGGAACTTGAACTTGAATCATCCAGCGCTCTTCTTCAGGTAAAGTGGCATTATAGGTTCCCGTGAAGCTTGGTACTCCTATGTTCGGGTATCTAGTGACTTCCTTCAAGTGTCGTCCAAAGGGTGTGTCTTCATCCGGTTGTGTGAACTTGTTCCTTGCATCCGCCATCCTAAAGAGTAGAAAAGATGAGAGGTCAGAAGAGAAGAGAGTGAATAGTGATCTAGGTCTTTTAGCTTAGTGGTCGTGTCCTACAGTCAGTGTGTGCTCTGATACCATCTCTGTAGCGACTAGACCTCAAACGGTCTGATCTCTGTGCTCCGGTGTCATCCCTGGATCAGTAATGCTAACACCACACAGTACTCGGAGGATTTATAGCAGAGTAGCAATCACACACTTATTACATCGAGTGCCTCATAAGAGAACTTATTACAATAAATATGGCTTAAGGCCATCTAATAACTATAATACCGGGAGGCTTGGAAGTTAAGTGAGTCCAGCAACTCCAACGACATCACTGAGTATAGAACCACCACCTAAAAACTCCTTAATCGTCGTCTGAAAAGTCTGCAACATTAACGTTGCAGCCCGAAAACGGGTCAGCACATGGAATATGCTAGCATGGTAACACATAGAGAGTAATGGAATGAAACAGCTATTCTATATGCATATTTGGCGGGTGGAAAGCTCTATGGTTACAGTTTTGCGTAAAGCCAATTTTTCCCTACTTCAAAGGAATAAATTTATTTAGCTATCATGGTGGTTGTTAAACATTGAGAACGGTTGACAGCATCCTCAATCCCAATTAAGCATCATCATTAACAAAACCCAACAAAATTAATTTTAGAGTAACATGTTGAGATTCACATGAAAATCCAGGTACTAGATACTCAAGATGTCCATAACCGGGGACACGGCTAACCATGATTAGTTTGTTACACTCTGCAGAGGTTTGCGCACTTTTCCCCACAAGACTCGACCGCCTCCGTTTGGTTTCTCGCACTACATGGTGTTTGAGAAGACGGATGACCGAGACATAGTCTTTCAGAAGCGCTAGCACCTTACGATCGGGTAGACCGTACCACCTACATCCCCTACATCTGCTAGTCTACCACTGTAAGAGTTCACACGACTTAGTCAACTATGCTAGAGCCCATAATAGCTTGTGGCTGCACACGGAAGTTTCTAGTATGAATAGTCTCATGATCCCTTTGAGCCTGGGTGGCGGTCCAAAAGAAAATAGGCAAGTCCTGGAATACCCAGGTGCCTCAATCCACCCAGATGTGTGTTTAAGTTGCCACCTTAAATAAACCATTAATTAACAATCTCACATCTGTCATGGATATCACTCACCCAATCCATGTCTACTAGCATAGCATGGCATAATGAGCAAACGTAGAAGTAACTCCCAAAGGTTTGATAGTAAACAGGTAATAGGTACTACCTCATCTACTTCCCATCCCACAATTTAATTAGATCCTAATCATGCAATGTGTGAGGGTTGATCTAATGCAATAAAACTGGGTAGTAGAAAAGGTATGATCAAAGTGTTACTTGCCTTGCTGATGATCCGCGAAACCTAACGATTCGAAGTAACAGGCGGCGCACTCCGGGTACTCTATCGCAAACAAACAAACAAGCATACGATAAGTACTCATCTAATGCACATGTAAAACTCAAATAAGAGATCTAACCAGAAGGTTCATCTTAAGAACTCCGGTTGGCAAAAAGAATCAAATCGAACGAAGCGACGAAAATCAAACGGCAAAATAAAACAACTTCGTTCTAGTAATCTAGATCTAGGGCAAATTTTACAGTGGAAAAAACTTGTTTAAGTTGGTTAAACGGATAGAGGGTTTCGAGACAAAACTCTAGGCGCTTGAATCGCCTGATTCCGATAAACGAGCGAAAAGTTATACTAAAACGAAAATCGGATCAGGAGCGATCAGAAAAATCGCGGATTTAATCCGAGAAAAAGAAAAACGACGAACGCCAATTTTTTTTATTTTTTTATGACGGCACGGAAAACGAGGCGCGACGAACCTCGGCGGCGGGATCCGGCAGCGGCGAGTGGCGGCGGCGGCGCGGGCGGCGGCGCGCGGCGGCGGCGGCGGCGGCTAGGGCGGGGCGCGGGCTAGGGTTTGGGGCTGGCTAGGGTTTCCCCCGGGGTGGGCTGCCCCGGCTTATAAAGGCCCCCCCTCGGGCCAGAGTCCTAGTCGGACACGGCCCGTAGGTCGGTTCGCATTTTTTTTAATTATTCCGCTCGGAAGAAAAATAAAAAGAAATACTAAACGGACTCCAAAAAGTTCCGAAATAAATTTTCACGGGCTTCTAAAATCAAGCCGCGCAAGGTGAACATTTATTTGGGCCCTAAATGGAATTTTGAAAAACGCACATTTTTCCTAAATTCAAATAAAACACCAGAAAACTCCGAAATAAAATCTTATTTGATTTTATTATTAAATCCTCAATATTTCTTTATTTTGGGAAAGTCATTTTATTCCCTCTCTCATGTTTTTGTAATAGAAATAATTGATGATAAAATAAATAAAATCAAATGATCCTATTCTCAAAATTTGAGAAAACTCAAATATGAAAATAACGAAATCCCCAACTCTCTCCGTGGGTCATTGAGTTGCGTAGAATTTCTAGGATCAACCAAAATGCAAAATAAAATATGATATGCATGATGATCTGATGTAAAACATTCCAAATTGAAAATTTGGGATGTTACAACCCTTTGCAGTCTTGCATTCCAAACTTTTTCAGGCAATCTTTGAGGTATTTTTCATGTGATATGAAGATACCATTTCTCTATTGACGTATTTGAAGACCAAGAAAGAATTTCAGCCCTCCCATCATGGACATCTGATATTGCTCTTGCATCATATGCCCAAACTCGTCGCCGTATCTCTTATCAGTGCAGCCGAAGATAATGTCATCCACATAGATTTGGCATACAAACAGTTCTCCATCATATGTCTTCGTGAAGAGAGTGGGGTCTAGAGAACCAAGTTTGAAGCCTTTGCTCTTTAGGAAGTCTTTGAGTGTGTCATACCAAGCGCGAGGTGCTTGTTTGAGGCCATATAGTGCCTTGTTCAGTTTATAGACCATATCAGGACGCTTTGGATCTTCAAAACCGGAAGGTTGAGCTACATACACTTCTTCTTCAATTTTGCCATTGAGGAAGGCACTCTTCACATCCATTTGGTACATAAGGATGTTGTTGTGGTTAGCATAGGCTAACAGTATGCGAATGGCTTCAAGCCTACCCACGGGAGCAAAGGTTTCATCGAAGTCAATTCCCTCTACTTGTGTGTAACCTTGAGCAATGAGACAAGCTTTGTTTCTGATGACCTCTCCATGTTCATCTTGTTTGTTGCGGTAGATCCATTTGGTGCCAAATATATTGTGCTTGCGTGGATCAGGACGTTTGACAAGCTCCTAGACATTGTTGAGCTCGAACTGGTGAAGCTCTTCTAGCATAGCTTGAATCCATTCTGGTTCCATAAAAGCTTCATCTACTTTCTTGGGTTCGGATATGGAGACGAAGGCAAAGTGCCCATAGAAGTTTGCTAATTGCGTAGCTCTTAATCGAGTAAGTGGACCAGGTGCATTGATGCTATCAATTATCTTCTCAATATGAACTTCATTGGCCACACGAAGATGAACAGGGCAAAGACTTTGCTGTTGTTGACTATTATCTTCATCTTCAGCATTGTCTTCAGGCTCAACATTGTCTTCACGTAGAGTATTGGCAAGGATGACAATTGCCTCTTCAGTCTATTCCTCGTTGGGTATGATTTATCCAATGCCCATTAGCTTCATAGATTCACTAGGATAAGCTTCATCTAGCACATTTGGCAGGTGCTCTCTTTGTGAGCCGTTAGTCTCATCAAACCGCACATCTATAGTTTCAACCACTTTATAGTGAAAGAGGTTGAAGACTCTGTAGGTGTGCGAATCCTTTCTGTAACCAAGCATAAAACCTTCATGTGCTTTTGGTGCAAAGTTGGAAGTGTGATGTGGATCCTTGATCCAGGACCTAGCACAAAAGACTTTGAAATAGCTTACGTTTGGCTTCTTTCTAGTGAGTAGTTCATAAGATGTCTTCTTGAAGAATTTGTGAAGATAAACTCTGTTGGTGATGTGGCATGCGGTATCAATGGCTTCAGGCTAGAACTTTCTTGGAGTCTTGTACTCATCAAGCATCATACGATCCATCTAAATAAGGGTCATGTTCTTGCGCTCCATAACGCCATTCTGTTGAGGTGTGTACGGAGCTGATAGCTCATGAGTGATGCCTAGTGTATCAAGATAAGCGTCGAGGCCAGTGTTCCTGAATTCAGTGCCATTGTCACTTCTGATGTGCTTGATCTTGATGCCATAGTTGGTCATGGCACGATTAGCGAAGCGTCTGAAGACATCCTGCACCTAAGTCTTATAGAGAATTATGTGTACCTAGGTGTATCTTGAATAATCATCAACAATAATGAAGCCATAAAGATGTGCAGTGGTAGTAAGGCTGGAGTAGTGAGTAGGGCCAAATAAGTCCATGTGTAGCAACTCGAAGGGGTGTGAAGTCTTCATGATTGTCTTCGAGGGATGTTTTGCCCTAGTCATCTTCCCGGCTTCACAAGCACCACATAGATGATCCTTCTTGGACTTGATGCCCTTGATGCCAATGATATGCTTCTTCTAGATGAGAGTGTGAAAGTTCCTCATGCCCACATGTCCTAGCCTTCGATGCCTGGGCCAACACTCTGAAGCTTTTGCTAGAAGACATACGGCAAGTTGTGGTCCTGCGGAGAAATCTACCATATACAGATGACCTCTTTGATAACCTTCGAAGTCTAGAGAGTTGTCAGAAGCCATAAGCACAAGGCAATGATATTTTCCAAACATCACAATCATGTCAAGATCACAAAGCATCGAGACATACATTAAGTTGTATCCAAGGGATTCAACAAGTATCACTTTATCCATGTGTTGATCCTTTGAGATATCAACTCTATGTAGGCCCAATACCTTGCTTTTACCAGTGTCAGCAAATGTGATGTGGCTTTTAGTAGATGGTCGTAGGGTTGAGTCCATCAGAAGACTTCGATCACCAGTCATGTGGTTAGTGCATCCACTGTCCATAATCCACTCAGTAGGTTTTGGAGACGTACCCTACAGTGCAGTTAGCGGGATAGGCTTCACCAAGAGTATTGTGAAGCATAAACATTTGATGAACAAGCATACTATCAAAGTTAAGATTCTTAGATGGTAAGATAGGATGCTCATCAAGAAACCCAGGGACGAAATAAATGATAAGACCATTTTTGCACTTAATCTTGCGTCCCACAAGATGTTTTAGGTCCCCAACATTGTTTTTAGAAGTCAATGATTTCTGGCTGAAGACCTTTACCTGCAAGAGAAGTTAATTCTTCTTAACCACCCACATCTTCAGGGGTGGATTAGAAGCAATAAGTCTAAGTGTAGCATATGAGAACTTTGGCTTTGGGGCCCTAGCAAATAGTTTTGCAGGAGGGGAATAGTACTCAGAAGAATATACAGAAAAGTTCTTTGATGTGTGAACATAGCGGTTAGATGAAACACGCTCATATTCATGAGTCTGATGATGATGTCCTTGCAAAACATTGGCGTTAGGGTGACCTTGTGGGGTCCTCTATGTGTATGAAGCCTTTGGGCCATATGAAGCCTTTGATCTAGGGTTTGTCTTCTTCCCTTGTGGTGTCATGATGACATTCACAGGAAGCTTCTCAAAACAACTTTTGGGAACCCGGATCTTCTTCAAAGATGACCCATTCATGCAGTTAGTTCCAATAAACCTAGCAAACACTACACCGTTCTGATTCTTGAATAGTTTATAGTTTGAGTCAAATGACTCATCAATGATAATAGGGTTAGCACATGTGAAGCCACATAAGGTAGATCGATCCACTGAAGGGCACTCTGCAGCAACCCATGTGGTTTTGGGGTACTGCTCAGGCTTCCAGTAAGAACCATCAACATTAATTTTCCTCTCGAAACCTGCACCCTCTTTCCTAGGGTTTCGGCTTAGAATCTGTTTCTCGAGGACATCACATAGTGTCTGATGCCCTTTGAGGCTTTTGTACATGCTTGTTTCAAGAAATGTCTTCAACCTGGCATTCTCATCAGCAATAGTAGTGGTATCCTTAGAAGAGGGGTTAGTTACCACATGAGTAGTTGAAGATATTGTGACCTTAGAAGAAATAGAGCATTCAGCAACGAAAACCACATTGTCACGCTCAAGGCATTTTAAACAAGGTGGCACAAAATATTCCTGGGCGGAACTGATCTGTTGAGCGACTAGTGAATCGTTTTATTTTTGAAGATCATCATGAGACACTCTCAGATTCTCTAGATCTTGCTTCCTTTGAATATAATCATAGGAAATCTTCTCATGAGTGGCTGAGAGGACTTCATGACGACTTTCAAGTTCTTCGTACTTAATGCGAAGATTTTTTATATCTTCGATTAAGGACTGAGTTTGATTCATTTCCTCATAGAACATGTCATTGCTTTTGTCTAACAGTTTTTGAATCTTTTCCAAGGTTGTTTGTTGTTCAGTTGCAATTTTAGCAAGTGTCTTATAACCGGGTTTGGATTCACATTAAGAGTCATCTTCACTAGAGGTCTGAAAGTAACCATCGTGTGAGTTTATCTTGGCACCTCGTGCCATGAAGCACTAGGTGGGAGCAGAGTCGTTGTCGGTGTCAAAACCGACGGATCTCGGGTAGGGGGTCCCGAACTGTGCGTCTAGGCCGGATGGTAACAGGAGGGAGGGGGCATGATGTTTTACCCAGGTTCGGGCCCTCTTGATGGAGGTAAAACCCTACGTCCTGCTTGATTAATATTGATGATATGGGTAGTACAAGAGTAGATCTACCACGAGATCAGAGAGGCTAAACCCTAGAAGCTAGCCTATGGTATGATTGTATGTTGTCATTGTTGTCCTACGGACTAAAACCCTTTGGTTTATATAGACACCGGAGAGGGTTAGGGTTACACAAGGTCGGTTACAAAGGAGGAGATATCCATATCCGTATTGCCTAGCTTGCCTTCCACGCTAGGTAGAGTCCCATCCGGACACAAGACGTAGTCTTCAATCTTGTATCTTCATAGTTTAACTGCCCGGCCAATGGAGATAGTCCGGTTGTCCGGAGACCCCCTAATCCAGGACTCCCTCAGTAGCCCCTGAACCAGGCTTTCAATGACGATGAGTCAGGCGCGCAGTTATTGACTTCGGAATTGCAAGGAGGGTTCCTTCTCTGAATACATCACAGAAGAATTTGAATACGAGGATAGCGTCCGACCCTGCAAAATAAATTCCACATTCCACCGCAGAGAGAATAATATTTTCACAGATCTAACTCTGGCTTGTTTTGGTAGCACGACGTTATGTCATGGCCCGGTGATTATTCGAACCGTTTTCTTTTAACTAGCCCCGCACATAACGCGAGGCAGTTTTTCGACACGTCTTATCAAAGCAGAGATCGTGTCCCCTTATCACGGGATTCTCATCAATACGGGCGTGGATAACCCAACCACGCCATCAATTGCGGTGCTTGGGGGATAAGCGAGTTTTACCAGGCAAGTGGGGACGCTTAGTTTCGTCCGCCCATATAAAGGGATAATGATTCACCTTTCTATCCACGCCTTCTTCCCCCTTTGCTCATCCGTTTCCGCACACTCGAGCTCCAGCGCCCAAGTCCTCACTTCCACCTCAACCTTCTCCAACCATGTCCGGACCGGGAGGCAAGTGGATGGTCTCCTCCATCACGGAGGGAGACATCAAGAAACTAAGGAGAGCCGAATACATGTCCGACGACATTGCGCACCGGCTCCCAGATGAGGGGCAGCTTATACCTACCCCCAGGCCCCATGAGAGGGTAGTATTCCTCACCCATTTCCTCCGCGGACTGGGATTCCCTCTTCATCCCTTCGTCCGGGGGCTCATGTTCTACTACGGCCTGGATTTCCACGATCTGGCCCCGAACTTCATCCACAACATCTCGGCGTTTATCGTCGTGTGCGAGGCCTTCCTCCACATCAAGCCCCACTTGGGCCTATGGCTGAAGACCTTCAATGTCAAGACGAAGGTGGTGGGCGGCCTCCAGGCGGAGTGCGGAGGCGCCATGGTGGGCAAGATGCCCAACATAACATGGCTTGAGGGCTCCTTTGTGGAAACCATAAAGGGGTGGCAATCGGGGTGGTTCTACATCACCGAGCCGCGTGACCCTGCACGGGCAGCGGCCCCCGAGTTCCGATCTGGCATCCCCACGCGGCTCGCCTCCTAGAAAGAGAAGGGCCTATCCTGGGGTAGTTCGAAGGAGCTGACCGGACTCCAAACATGTATTCAAAACATGTTGGACAAGAAGCTCAAGCTTTTCAACATAGTCCAAGTCATGCTCATCCGCCGGATACTCCCGTGCCAACAATGGGAGTTCACCTTGTGGGAGTTTAATCCGGCGCAGCACCGAACTCTGAACAGGCTCTTCGACACGACTCATGAAGACGCCTGGAGGGTGTTGTTCAAAAGTGCCGAGGTCCCTCCCCCTATCACGGAGGATCGAGGATTCAGCGCGAAGCGCCAAGCTAGTGAGGTAAGCTGCTTTACCTTTCACAGGATACTTATTTTTTATATAGATTGACTCTATGCGAGGTCTAAACTCCCGTACCTTTGACAGGACTGGCAGAAGATGGCCGGACAGATCGACTGTCCGGCTCCTTTGCCTGAAGGCCCCGCTGATGCTCTTCTGACGAAGATGTTGACTCCGGCCCCTTACAAGGTGCCGGAGAAGACCAAGAAGACCAAGGGAGCTCGAAAGAGTTCCCGACGCCAAGCGTCGTCGGACTCACCATCCGATGACTCTGCGGCGCACTCTTCCCCCGAAGACGAGAAAGAAGAAGAAGAAGATGCTCCCCCACCGAATGGGGGAGACAAGAAAAGGAAGGCCGCCCCAACTAGGTAGGCCGGGGGGTCCAAGAAGGGAAGGACTCTCCTTCCAGACAGTTCCACCGCCACCGACGAAGGCGAAGACGAGTGGTTGCCCAGGGTCAAGCCCCGGGGAGACCTTAAGTATTCAGATACCAGAATAACTCACAGGATTCCTTTGTCGCACTGCTTTCCCTAATCGCCGAACATAATTATGCAGGCCGCCCCGAGCCAATATTGAGGTATCATCGGACGGCTCCCTGGGCTCGTCGGACATGGATAGCGATCTAGTCCCGACCGCCACCTCCCCTCATCCTGCCGACAACGCCAAGGTGTTGTCTCAAGAGGCACCGGTTCGAGGGGAGACAGTCCCAGAGGCACCTCAAGGCGACCTTCCGGACTCCGGAAGCCGAGGGGACGGGGCCCCCGAGAGCTCCGAGTTCGGCCCTCAGCCGAACACCATGCCGGAACCTCCAGCGGTTCCGGGCTCGGGCAAGCGGTCTCCTTCTAAGAGGGGCCAGACGCCTGTGCCGGTGACCTCTGTCCATACAGAGTCACTGGACAATCTGCTGGAAGCGCTTCGCAGTGCTTCCATCAACGAGGAGCACCGCACTATCATGAGTGCGGTGATCCAGAAGGTTCAGTCCGCCAAGAGCGGATTGACTGAAGCCTGTGCCAGCCTTCTAACAGGCTTTGAGGTAAGTGTTTTAAAATGTAGTAGAAATAATACCGCATGGACAGTAGCCCCTGATGCTTTGTTCGGTGTTCAAAAAAAAGCCAAACAGAGGATCAAATAATATCACATGAGTCTAACATAAGTATGTCGATATGCGTATGCAGGCTTCGCTGCTGGCGTCCGCCGCACTAACTGCGGAGGTCGCCGTATTGAAGCATGACCTCGAGGGGTCCAAGAAGGAGCTCGGCCTAGCCAAGAGGCAGCTCGAGGAGAACAAGGGTAAGTAATACCCCGTCTATAGATATGTATATTAAAAAAGGACGCGATTGCAAAATGACAGGATAATTGTATGTTTGCCAGGGGCCACGGCCGAGGTGGCGACCCTGAAGCAAGAGCTGACCAAGGCTGAGGATACAGCGGCCAAGGAGCGCACCGAGCGAGAGAGGCATGAGGCTCAGGTGGGCGAGGTGCAGCAAGAGCTCCAGGCTCTCATGACGAAGCACGAGGTGTTGGAGCTTGACTTGAAGACGCGAGAGTCTGAGCTTGGCGCGGCCCATGAGAGCGCAAAGAGTGCCAAGGCCGAGGCCCAGAAGACCCTTCAGGAGATCGACACGATGAAGAAGATAGCGGTGGGTAAGGCTTTCTATATGCAAAGCAATCATGTAAAAGTAAATTACCGATTACTTACCCGGATCGGGAGCTCTTCAGGAGCATTCGCAGATTTGCCCTGCAGTGTGTCCGACGCCGCACAGTTTTACCAGGCCAAGGATGGAAGCTCGACGGAGAAGCTGTTCTGGTCTCAGTATGCTGAGGCCGAACATCTGGTGCCGATGAGCGACCAGCTGAAGCAGATGGTCGAGCTACATAAGGCGGCTGATCAGGCCATGAAGGGCTTCATAGTCCGGTTGTGGCCTGGCGACGCCCTTCCGAACAGCTTCTTCGGCCTGGTGAGGCGGCTTGTGGATGCCTGCCCACGGCTGGAGGTCGTCAAGCGATCCTTCTACATTGAAGGTGCACGTCGGGCTTTCGCCCGTGTAAAAATGCAGTGGGTCAAGCTAGACGCCGTGAAGCTGGTCAAGGAGGGGCCGCCGGAGGGCAAGGAGCACCGCCACCCCGAGATGTACTACTAGGGTGTTCTGCCGGGTGCCCGTCTTATCGCGGATGAGTGCTCAAAAGATGTAATATTTGAATGAGACTTGCTCGTTTTGTCCTGTATGTATGAAAACTTGTTTCATATGTGCTATGCAACGCTTGTTGGAATTTAAAATATTACTTTATGTTTGGCTGTTTATCCAATCTGAAAGATGGCTAGTCCTCGGCTTCTGCCCCCATGCCACGAGTGCTGGGGTGTTTGGGATAAACCTGAGCACTCTTGTTCCCATGTTTGGGTCCTTTGAAGGAGGTTCTTAGCACAAAGAACAAGCCAACCGGACTAATAATGCTTTATCTCTCTAACTTATCCATAGAATTATATAATTTTAAATTTCGGCGAAGCCCCTGGTATTCGGAAGGACGAATTCGGGACACGATACACGCCTGTAAGCCAGACAGGGCTGGCTCTTCGCCCTAAGCGGCATAAGTCTTTAGGGACTCGAAAAACCTCGCCGAACAGCGACCAGTCTCTCGTCTTATCATGACAGTCAGTTTTAGCTTTCTCTACTGAGATGCTCAGCCCGGCAGAACCGGGGCACAATCGCAGTAGTTCTCCTAGCGCTACCTTAGCCGATAGAGCGGAATGTAAGGTACCAAAACATAGGAGTCGGGCAAACCCAACATTTGACCAAAGACAGGATTCGGAGCTGATGCATATAATGCTATAAGTTCGGGGTGCCGCACTTGTGAAAGTGTTCAGACTTTTCACACCGCATTGTGGGGTACGTAAGCCCCTGGTGAATTGGCCGTACTAAATTGTACGGTTGCAAGGCGTCATTAGTGAACACATAGATATATATATAACAAGAATGCAATAATAATCGTAATGTCATGCATTGTTTATTGCAAAATTGCGTTAAAGCAGAATGATACAGATAGTGCGATAAGCAAAGAGTAGGACTATGTCCCGTACAAGGGCAAGCTGAGGAATGATATGAAATCGAATATTTCGCGCGTTACTGTAATCAACCTGGGAATTCCGTGGTATGACGTAGTTGTATGCCTCCTTGGTTGCTGTATCATGTGTTCGACAATAGTGATGCCGAACAGTGTTTCCAGAGATTAAGGTCTTGAAAGAAAAAGAAAAATAACCAAACGGGAAGCCCCTAGTGCAGTTGAGGCCGCGTTTTGGGGCGTTCCGCAGTTGTGCCCCCCTCCCCACATGTGCCCATGGTATTTTTAATGCGTAATTATGTACGCGCGGCACGAGTTTCGCCGCTGGGCTGGGATTGGGGTGGCTGCCGTATTGTTACACGAGCTCAGATCGCGCCAGGCAGTCTATTTGCCGATTGCCCCGAGCGCGCTAGAAGGTGTCCGGGCTTTGAAACGCCTAACTGGTTGATTGCCTTGAGAGGCTGCTTTGCGCTTCTGCTGTGAGGGCCGCGGTGTGCTCCTCTGTTCGGAGAGAGCGCTCTGTGTTTCCATTGACTGTAATAACTCTGTGAGGTCCTGGCATCTTGAGCTTGAGGTATGCGTAATGCGGTACCGCATTGAATCTAGCAAATGCGGTTCGCCCGAGCAGCGCGTGATAACCACTGCGGAACGGGACTATATCGAAGATTAACTCTTTGCTTCGGAAGTTACCCGGGGATCCGAAGACCACTTCCAGTGTAATTGAGCCTGTGCAATGGGCCTCTACACCTGGAGTGATGCCCTTAAAGGTCATTTTTGTGGGTTTGATCCTTGAGGGGTCTATACCCATTTTGCGCCCCGTGTCCTGATAAAGCAGGTTCAGGCTGCTGCCGCCGTCCATAAGGACTCAAGTGAGGTGAAATCCATCAATGATTGGGTCTAGGACCAGTGCGGCGAATCCGCCATGATGGATACTAGTGGGGTGGTCCCTGCGATCGAAGGTGATCGAACAGGAGGACCAAGGGTTGAACTTTGGGGCGACTGGCTCCAATGCATATACGTCCCTGAGCGCACGCTTCCGCTCCCTCTTGGGGATGTGGGTTGCGTATATCATGTTCACCGTCCGCACTTGCGGGGGAAACCTCTTTTGTCCTCCAGTGTGCGGCTGCCGGGGCTCCTCCTCGTCGTCGATATGCGGCCCCTTGTCCTTGTTTTTGGCAATTAACTTGCCGGCCTGCTTGAACACCCAACAATCCCTGTTGGTGTGATTGGCTGGCTTGTCTGGGGTGCCGTGTATTTGACACAAGCGGTCAAGTATACGGTCCAAGCTGGACGGACCCGGCGTACTTTGTTTGAATGGATTTTTCCACTGACCGGGTTTAGAGCCTTTGAATCCGGCATTGACTATCATATCCTTAGTATTTTCGCTGGTAATGTGGCGCTTATGCTTGTTGCGACGTGACCTGTTATTGCCGTCCTTAGTGTCTGAGGTACCATGGTTCTTTGATATGTTATTACTGCGAGCCAGCCAACTGTCTTCTCCCGCACAAAAGCGGGTCATGAGCGTCATGAGAGCTGCCATAGATTTCGGCTTTTCCTGACCAAGGTGCCGGGCCAGCCACTCGTCTCGGATGTTGTGTTTGAAAGCCGCTAAGGCTTCCGCATCCGGACAGTCGATGATTTGATTTTTCTTTGTAAGGAACCGAGTCCAGAATTGCCTGGCCGACTCCTCTGGCTGCTGAATTATGTGACTTAAATCATCGGCGTCTGGTGGTCCCACATAAGTGCCCTGAAAGTTGTCGAGGAATGCAGCTTCCAGATCTTCCCAACAGCTAATGGAGTCCGCTGGCAGGCTGTTAAGCCAATGCCGCGCTGGTCCTTTGAGCTTTAGTGGGAGGTATTTGATCGCGTGTAAGTCATCACCGCGGGCCATGTGGATGTGGAGGAGGAAGTCCTCAATCCATACTGCGGGATCTGTTGTGCCGTCATATGATTCAATGTTTACAGGTTTGAAACCTTCTGGGAATTGATGTTCCATTACTTCGTCTGTGAAGCATAAGGGGTGTGCAGCGCCTCTGTATTGGGCTATATCGCGACGCAGCTCGAGTGGGTCTTGCCCACTGTGTTTGGCCTGGCCGGATTTGCTTCTGTATCCGGCGTGACGTTTGTCGTCGCGCAGAGTGGTGCGCCCTCGTGATCCGTGGATCGATCTTGAATGCTTTGCCTTGTCCTCCAATATGTCTCCCAGGTCTGGTGTATCTCCCCATGCCTTTTTATTTGAATGGCGTTGGGGTGGAGGCTGAGATTTTGGCTGGAATGCCTCTCTATCGCGGCCACGGGGTGGCCGATCAGCCGTATCATACGCTTCTTCCTCCAGTCGGGGTAGCAACCTGCGCCTTGGGTAACTCTTGGAGGGGCGCTCGAGTTTATATTCCTCAGCCGCGAGGACTTCAGTCCATTTGTCAGCCAGAAGATCTTGATCAGCTTGAAGCTGCTACAGCTTTTTCTTCAGGCTATTTGCCGTGGCCATAAGCCAGCGCTTGAAGCACTTTTGTTCGACGGGATTCTCCGGGACAGAGAATTCATCGTCACCGAGGCTTGCCTCGTCTTCGGAGGGGGGATGTAATTGTCATCCTCCTCCTCTCCATCTGCCGCTCTCTCAAGAGAGCTGGCTCCTTCATCCTCCTGCTCTAAATCTTGTTGGAGGGGATTGTTGTTGTCTTCGGCACTATCCGGAGTGTTATTATCTCCTGTGCCGGTATCACCACTTTTGCTTTGGCGGGACTTAGATCGGCGCCGCTGACGTCGGCACTTGGGTTGCTTCTTGGAGGGGTCATCCTCCGCTATCTTGTCGCCATTGCCTTTGTTGGGTGTATCCACCATGTATATGTCATATGACGAGATGGCTTTCCAGTGCCCTATAGGTGCTGGTTCATGTTCGTCTCCTACATCCTCGTCCATACCGTCGATGTCTTCGGAGTCGAAGTCGAGCATGTCGGTTAAATCGTCGACAGTGACTACGAAGTGGGTGGTGGGTGGGCGTCGAATTTCTTCGTCGTCCGCATCCCAACCCTGTTGGCCATAATCCGGCCAGGGCTCTCCTGACAAAGAGAGAGACCTTAGTGGCGAGTGCTGAAAGATATCCGCGGCGGTGAATTCCATGATCGGCGCCCAATCGGATTCGATTGGCAGGGGCGCGGGTGGTTCGGAGTCAGAAAAAGAGTCTGGCACCTTGGAGTCACGGGCTGCGCAGAGGATTATGCTGGTGTTCGGCTCGATCGCCATTGAGACTACAGCCCCTGAGGCGGTGTCTAACCACCCGTCCTCGATTGGCGCAGTTGGCACCGGGCTAAGGGTCGGAGCAGATGTGGGCACAGCCTCTGGGGTACAGTTCAGCGGCAGAGCTAGGTCATACCCATCGCGACAGTGCGACGCGCCCAGCTGTGGCTCGAATCCATCGAAGATCAAGTCTCTGCGGATGTCGGCCGTGTAGTTCAAACTTCCAAATTTGACCTGATGGCCAGGGGTGTAGCTTTCAATCTACTCCACATGGCCAAGCGAATTAGCCCGCAGTGCAAAGCCACCGAATACGAAAATCTGTCTAGGGAGAAAAGTCTCACCATGGACCGCATCGCTATCGATGATAGTAGGAGCCATCGAGCCTAACAGCGACGACACAGAGGAACTCTCAATGAAAGCACCAATGTCAGTGTCAAAACCGGCGGATCTCGGGTAGGGGGTCCCGAACTGTGCGTCTAGGCCGGATGGTAACAGGAGGCAGGGGACACGATGTTTTACCCAGGTTCGGGCCCTCTTGATGGAGGTAAAACCCTACGTCCTACTTGATTAATATTGATGATATGGGTAGTACAAGAGTAGATCTACCACGAGATCAGAGAGGCTAAACCCTAGAAGCTAGCCTATGGTATGATTGTATGTTGTCATTGTTGTCCTACGAACTAAAACCCTTTGGTTTATATAGACACCGGAGAGGGTTAGGGTTACACAAGGTCGGTTACAAAGGAGGAGATATCCATATCCATATTGCCTAGCTTGCCTTCCACGCTAGGTAGAGTCCCATACGGACACGAGACGAAGTCTTCAATCTTGTATCTTCATAGTCTAACAGTCCGGCCAACGGAGATAGTCCGGCTGTCCGGAGACCCCCTAATCCAGGACTCCCTCAGTAGCCCCTGAACCAGGCTTTCAATGATGATGAGTCCGGCGCGCAGTTATTGACTTCGGCATTGCAAGGAGGGTTCCTTCTCCGAATACATCACAGAAGAATTTGAATACGAGGATAGCGTCCGACCCTGCAAAATAAATTCCACATTCCACCGCAGAGAGAATAATATTTTCACAGATCTAACTCTGGCTTGTTTTGGTAGCACGACATTATGTCATGGCCCAGTGATTATTCGAACCGTTTTCTTTTAACTAGCCCCGCACATAACGCGAGGCAGTTTTTCAACACGTCTTGTCAAAGCAGAGATCGTATCACGGGATTCTCATTAATACGGGCGTGGGTAACCCAACCGCGCCATCAATTGCGGCGCTTGGGGGATAAGCGAGTTTTACCAGGCAAGTGGGGACGCTTAGTTTCGTCCGCCCATATAAAGGGATAAGGATTCACCTTTCTATCCACGCCTTCTTCCCCCTTTGCTCATCCGTTTCCGCACACTCGAGCTCCAACGCCCAAGTCCTCACTTCCACCTCAACCTTCTCCAACCATGTCCGGACCGGGAGGCAAGTGGATGGTCTCCTCCGTCACGGAGGGAGACATCAAGAAACTAAGGAGAGCCGGATACCTGTCCGACGACATTGCGCACCGGCTCCCAGATGAGGGGCAGCTTATACCTACCCCCAGGCCCCATGAGAGGGTAGTATTCCTCACCCATTTCCTCCGCGGACTGGGATTCCCTCTTCATCCCTTCGTCCAGGGGCTCATGTTCTACTACGGCCTGGATTTCCACGATCTGGCCCCGAACTTCATCCACAACATCTCGGTGTTTATCGTCGTGTGCGAGGCCTTCCTCCACATCAAGCCCCACTTGGGCCTATGGCTGAAGACCTTCAATGTCAAGACGAAGGTGGTGGGCGGCCGCCAGGCGGAGTGCGGAGGCGCCATGGTGGGCAAGATGCCCAACATAACATGGCTCGAGAACTCCTTTGTGGAAACCATAAAGGGGTGGTAATCGGGGTGGTTCTACATCACCGAGCCGCGCGACCCTGCATGGGCAGCGGCCCCCGAGTTCCGATCTGGCATCCCCACACGGCTCGCCTCCTGGAAAGAGAAGGGCCTATCCTGGGGTAGTTCGAAGGAGCTGACCGGACTCCAAACATGTATTCAAAACATGTTGGAAAAGAAGCTCAAGCTTTTCAACATTGTCCAAGTCATGCTCATCCGCCGGATACTCCCGTGCCAACAACGGGAGTTCACCTTGTGGGAGTTTAATCCGGCGCAGCACTGAACTCTGAATAGGCTCTTCGACACGACTCATGAAGACGCCTGGAGGGTGCTGTTCAAAAGTGCCGAGGTCCCTCCCCCTATCACGGAGGATCGCGGATTCAGCGCGAAGCGCCAAGCTAGTGAGGTAAGCTGCTTTACCTTTCACAGGATACTTATTTTTTATATAGATTGACTCTATGTGGGGTCTAAACTCCCGTACCTTTGACAGGACTGGCAGAAGATGGCCGGAGAGATCGACTGTCCGGATCCTTTGCCCAAAGGCCCCGCTGATGCTCTTCTGACGAAGATGTTGACTCCAGCCCCTTACAAGGTGCCGGGGAAGACGAAGAAGGCCAAGGGAGCTCGAAAGAGTTCCCGACGCCAAGCGTCGTCGGACTCACCGTCTGATGACTCTGCGACGCACTCTTCCCCCGAAGACGAGAAAGAAGAAGAAGAAGATGCTCCCCCACCGAATGGGGGAGACAAGAAAAGGAAGGCCGCCCCAACTGGGGAGGCCGGGGGTCCAAGAAGGGAAGGACTCTCCTTCTGGACAGTTCCACCGCCGCCGACGAAGGCGAAGATGAGTGGTTGCCCAGGGTCAAGCCCCTAGGGAGATCGTAAGTATTCGGATACCAGAATAACTCATAGGATTGCTTTGTCGCACTGCTTTCCCTAATCGCCGAACATAATTATGCAGGCCGCCCCGAGCCAATATCGAGGTATCATCGGACGGCTCCCTGGGCTCGTCGGACATGGATAGCGATCTAGTCCCGACCGCCACCTCCCCTCGTCTTGCCAACAACGCCGAGGTGTTGTCTCAAGAGGAACCGGATCGAGGGGAGACAGTCCCGGAGGCGCCTCAAGGCGACCTTCCAGACTCCGGAAGCCGAGGGGACGGGGGCCCCGAGAGCTCCGAGTTCGGCCCTCAGCCGAACACCGTGTCGGAACCTCCAGCGGTTCCGGGCTCGGGCAGGCGGTCTCCTTCTAAGAGGGGCCAGTCGCCTGTGCCGGTGACCTCTGTCCATCCAGAGTCACCGGACAATCTGCTGGAAGCGCTTCGCAGTGCTTCCATCGACGAGGAGCACCGCACTATCATGAGTGCGGTGATCCAGAAGGTTCAGTCCGCCAAGAGCGGATTGACTGAAGCCTGTGCCAGCTTTCTAACAGGCTTCGAGGTAAGTGTTTTAAAATATAGTAGAAATAATACCACATAGACAGTAGCCCTTTGATGCTTTGTTTGGTGTTCAAAAAAAGCCGAACAGAGGATCAAATAATATCGCAGGAGTCTAACATAAGTATGTCGATATGCGTATGTAGGCTTCGCTGCTGGCGTCCGCCGCACTAACTGTGGAGGTCGCCGTATTGAAGCATGACCTCGAGGGGTCCAAGAAGGAGCTCGGCCTGGCCAAGAGGCAACTCGAGGAGAACAAGGGTAAGTAATACCCCATCTATAGATATGTATATTAAAAAAGGACGCGATTGCAAAATGACAGGATAATTGTATGTTTGCCAGGGGCCACGACCGAGGTGGCGACCCTGAATCAAGCGCTGACCAAGGCCGAGGATACAGCGGCCAAGGAGCGCACCGAGCGAGAGAGGCACGAGGCTCAGGTGGGCGAGGTGCAGCAAGAGCTCCAGGCTGTCGTGACGAAGCCCGAGGCGTTGGAGCTTGACTTGAAGACGCGAGAGTCTGAGCTTGGCGCGGCCCATGAGAGCACAAAGAGTGCCAAGGCCGAGGCCCAAAAGACCCTTCAGGAGATCGACGCGATGAAGAAGATAGCAGCAGGTAAGGCTTTCTATATGCAAAGCAAGCATGTAAAAGTAAATTACCGATTACTTACCCGGATTCGGAGCTCTTCAGGAGCATTCGCAGATTTTCCCCGCAGTGTGTCCGACACCGCACAGTTTTACCAGGCCGAGGACGGAAGCTCGACGAAGAAGCTATTCTGGTCTCAGTATGCTGAGGCCGAACATCCGGTGCCGATGAGCGACCAGCTGAAGCAGATGGTCGAGCTACATAAGGCGGCCGATCAGGCCATGAAGGGCTTCATAGTCCGGCTGTGGCCTGGCGATGCCCTTCCGAACAGCTTCTTCGGCCTGGTGAGGCGGCTTGTGGATGCCTGCCCATGGCTGGAGGTCGTCAAGCGATCCGTCTGCATTGAAGGTGCACGCCGGGCTTTCGCCCGTGTAAAAATGCAGTGGGTCAAGCTAGACGCCGTGAAGCTGATCAAGGAGGGGCCGCCGGAGGGCAAGGAGCACCGCCACCCCGAGATGTACCACTAGGGTGTTCTGCCGGGTGCCCGTCTTATCGCGGATGAGTGCTCAAAAGATGTAATATTTGAATGAGACTTGCTCGTTTTATCCTGTATGTATGAAAACTTGTTTCATATGTGCTATGCAACGCTTGTTTGAATTTAAAATATTACCTTCTGTTTGGCTGTTTATCCAATCTGAGAGATGGCTAGTCCTCGGCTTCTGCCCCCATGCCACGAGTGCTGGGGTGTTCGGGATAAACCTGAGCACTCATGTTCCCATGTTTGGGTCCTTTGAAGGAGGTTCTTAGCACAACGAACAAGCCAACCGGACTAATAATGCTTTATCACTCTCACTTAGCCATAGAATTCTATAATTTTAAATTTCGGCGAAGCCCCTGGTATTCGGAAGGCCGAATTCGGGACGCGATACACGCCTGTAAGCCGGACAGGGCTGGCTCTTCGCCCTAAGCGGCATAAGTCTTTAGGGACTCGAAAAACCTCGCTGAACAGCGACCAGTCTCTCGTCTTATCATGACAGTCAGTTTTAGCTTTCTCTAATGAGGTGCTCAGCCCGACAGAACCGGGGCACAATCGCAGTAGTTCTCCTAGCGCCACCTTAGCCGATAGAGCGGAACGTAAGGTACCAAAACATAGGAGCCGGGCAAACCCAACATTTGACCAAAGACAGGATTCGGAGCTGATGCATATAATGCTATAAGTTCGGGGTGCCGCACTTGTGAAAGTGTTCAGACTTTTCACACCGCATTGTGGGGTACGTAAGCCCCTGGTGAATTGGCCGTACCAAATTGTACGGTTGCAAGGCATCATTAGTGAACACATAGATATATATATATATATAACAAGAATGCAATAATAATCGTAATGTCATGCATTGTTTATTGAAAAATTGCGTTAAAGCAGAATGATACAGATAGTGCGATACGCAAAGAGTAGGACTATGTCCCTTACAAGGGCAAGCTGAGGAATGATATGAAATCGAATATTTCGCGCGTTACTGTAATCAACCTGGGAATTCCGTGGTATGACATAGCTGTCTGCCTCCTTGGTTGTTGTATCATGTGTTCGGCAATAGTGATGCCGAACAGTGTTTCCAGAGATTAAGGTCCTGAAAGAAAAAGAAAAATAACCAAACGGGAAGCCCCTAGTGCGGTTGAGGCCGCGTTTTGGGGCGTGTCGCAGTTGTGCCCCCCTCCCCACTTGTGCCCATGGTATTTTTAATGGGTAATTATGTACGCGCGGCACAAGTTTCGCCGCTGGGTTGGGATTGGGGTGGGTGCCGTATTGCTACACGAGCTCAGATCGCGCCAGGCGGTCTATTTGCCGATTGCCCCGAGCGCGCTTGAAGGTGTCCGGGCTTTGAAAGGCCGAACTGGTTGATTGCCTTTAGAGGCTGCTTTGCGCTTCTGTTGCGAGGGCCACGGTGTGCTCCTCTGTTCGGAGAGAGCGCTTCGTGTTTCCATTGACTGTAATAACTCCGCGAGGTTCTGGCATCTTGAGCTTGAGGTATGCGAAATGCGGTACCGCATTGAATCTAGCAAATGCGGTTCGCCCAAGCAGCGCGTGATAACCACTGCGGAACGGGACTATATCGAAGATTAACTCTTTGCTTCGGAAGTTATCCGGGGATCCGAAGACCACTTCCAATGTAATTGAGCCTGTGCAATGGGCCTCTACACCTGGAGTGACGCCCTTAAAGGTTGTTTTTGTGGGTTTGATCCTTGAGGGGTCTACACCCATTTTGCGCACTGTGTCCTGATAAAGCAGGTTCAGGCTGCTGCCGCCATCCATAGAAGCTAGCCTATGGGTAGTACAAGAGTAGTACAAGAGTAGATCTACCACGAGATGAGAGAGGCTAAACCCTAGAGGCTAGCCTATGGTATGATTGTATGTTGTCATTGTTGTCCTACAAACTAAAACCCTTCGGTTTATATAGACACCGGAGAGGGTTAGGGTTACACAAGGTCGGTTACAAAGGAGGAGATATCCATATCCGTATTGCCTAGCTTGCCTTCCACGCCAGGTAGAGTCCCATCCGGACACGAGACGAAGTCTTCAATCTTGTATCTTCATAGTTTAACAGTCCGGCCAATGGAGATAGTCCGGTTGTCCGGAGACCCCCTAATCCAGGACTCCCTCAGTCGTCGTCATCGTTTTCTTCAGCATCGGCGTCGTGACCATCGGCTTCAGTGTTGAAGATGGACTTGGTGACAAACGCCGAAGCTAGAGCCAGGCTTGCCACGCCTGAATCAGACTCCTCCTCGGACTCCGCCACCTCCGCCTCCTCAAAAGCAGACTCCTCCTCTGAATCCATTTCCTTCCGAATGAAAGCATGTGCCTTGCCAGATGAGCTCTTCTTGTATGATGATGAGTTTGATGAAGACTTTGAAGAAGACTTTGAAGATTTCTTCTTCTTGTCATTAGAGTCATATTCCTTGCTCTTCTTATTTTATTTGCTTCATTCTCCCATAGAGAACCATCAGATATGTAGTGACCAGGCTTCTTGCATTTCTTGCAAGTTCTCTTCTTGTAGTCACAAGAGGAAGCCCCATCATTCTTGGAGCTGGATCTTGAATACTTTTTGAAGCGATTCTTCTTGGAGAACTTCTGGAACTTTCTCACGAGCATAGCTAGTTCTTTGCCAATGTCTTCAGGATCATCAAAACTGCAGTCAGATCTTCTTCAGATGAGGAAACAACTTTTTCTGTCAAAGCACGAGATGAGCCATAGTTGGGCCCATAGATATCTCTCTTCTCAAATAGTTGGAACTCATGTGTGTTGAGCCTCTCAAGTATGTGAGATGGATCGAGATCTCTGAAGTCAGTGCGTTCTTGGATCATCAGGGCCAAAGTGTCAAATGAGTCGTCAAGTGATCTCAAGAGCTTCTTCACAATTTCATGTTTGGTGATTCTAGTGGCGCCGAGTGCATGAAGCTCATTTGTGATATCAGTGAGCCGGTCGAACGTGAACTGGACATTCTCATTGTCATTCCTCTTTAATCGGTTGAAGAGATTATGAAGCACATCTATTCTTGAGTCTCTCTGTGTTGAGATGCCTTCGTTGACCTTGGGCAGCCAGTCACAGACTAGCTTCGCAGTTTCTAAAGCACTCACACGACCATACTATCCTTTGGTCAGATGACCACAGATGATGTTCTTGGCGATTGAGTCCAATTGCGCGAACCTCTTGACATTAGCAGTGGTGACACCTTCACCGACTTTGGAAATGCCAGTCAATGTCTTCAAGATGCATGCGCATCTTATTCTTCCAGTAGGGGTAATCAGTGCCATCAAAGATGGGGCATGCAGCGGAGACCTTGATTATCCCTGTAGTCGACATAGCTAAAACTCTAGGTGGTTAAACCGAATCACATGAAACAAGGGAGCACCTTGCTCTGATACCAATTGAAAGTCCTAGTTATCAACTAGAGGGGGTGAATAGGTGATTTTTATAAAAGTCTTCGAAAGATGCAATATCTTTGAAGACAGACAACCAAACAACACCTATATGATATGCAGCGGAAGATGAACTACACTAGACAGGCCATAGTCAAGTAGACAATACAATGAAAGCATGACGACTACTAGCAGCTAGGTAGAGCAGATCGGAATGGAAGAAAGTATGAGGCCGAACAGGTAAAAGTCCTTGCACAGTGAAGACAAACAGATCAGGAAAACAAGCAATGACTTCACGAAGACAAACTAAAATGTAAAGGAGGTAGGGGATAGAACTAGTTGCTTGGTGAAGACAAGGATTTGGTAGACCAGTTCCAGTTGCTGTGACAACTGTACGTCTGGTTAGGGAGGCTGAGATTGAACTCAGAAGACCACGTCTTCACCTTATTCCCCTTGAGATAAGGACACTTAGTCCTCGCCAAATTACTCTGGTAAGTCTTCAAGGTAGACTTCCAATCCTTCACAGACTTTGTTCACTGGCGATTCACAATGACTCTTGGAACCTCAGAATGTGACACCTAACCGGCTGTAGGATACATAGTCCTTAAGTGTAACAAGTCTTCAGGTCACGCGAACAAAAAGACTTCACTGATGCCTAACACTCTTTGGCTCTGGGTGTTTTGGGCTTTGTCCTTGCAAGGATTCTCTCTCTTAAAGGCTTCAGAGGTGGGTTGCTCTCAAACGACAAAAGCCATGCACTAACTCTGAGTAGCCACCAATTTATGGTGTATGGGGTGGGCTATTTATAGCCAGGAGGCAACCCGACATGATATGTCCGAAATGACCATGGGTCACTCAGGAACCGACACGTGTCCAACGGTCGGATTTCAAACACATGCGGCAGCTTGACTTGGGCTACAAGCAAGGCTGATTTATCCAACTCTGGATACGATTTACTCTCATTGTCTTCACTCGAATACATAGGATTTGGGTTGAGCATCACGTCAGTCTTTTGACTTTGTTCACTTGGACCCCACTTAAGAGTTTGGTGGTTCCTATGACTCAAGAAAGAAGAAATGAAACTACGAAACAAACTACATCTTCACACTCCATTGACTTCAAGTGAATGTCTTCATACGTCATTATCTTCAACGTGGATGTCTTCATGAACCACCATTGTCTTCAATATTTTCATACATTTTTAGGGGTCATCTCCGGTAGGTAAACCGGATCAATGAGGGACTTCTACCTATGTCGTCCTGCAATTCTTGCAAACATATTAGTCCCTCAACCATGTTTGTCGTCAATACTCCAAAACCAACTAGGGGTGGCACTAGATGCACTTACACTTCCTCACTTCAAGGAATACAAAAAACGATAATCTATTGCAGAACTACATCGGAAAAGTTGATACAAGCTACTTGTTTCGTAGCTAATGTGCTATCTATTTTATGTTACACCTACGTATGATCACTAATCTTGTCCCTACCTTGTTTGCTGTCTTGGTAGGAAAATTTTCAGATGAACATGAACTTGGAGATCATTAAGACCGCGTGCAAAGATATTCTGCAGAAAAGTTCAAAGAATAGACGCCACCAGATCAAGGAGAAATATTTTGATACCATAGCAGCAAACAAAGCCAGCATCAAGTCTCCGGTGCCAGATATAACGGACGGTGAATGGCAAGCTCTGGTGAAGATGTGGTCTACCCCAAGACACAAGTTTTGTATCTTCTTGCTATGGCATTTTGTATACATGTAGATGTTGGTTTATGTTCTGCACATGATATGCTAGTGCTAGATCATGCTGACAGTATGTTTTTTGAAGTAAACCTATGTGTCGAACAACATGAATAAAAAAAGTCGTGTACCAACAAAGAACTGGTTCCAGGCACTACACAACACACATTTTTGCCACTGTGAGAACTTTTGTCTAGAGAGCTTACCGTTTGATCCTCGTTCAATAAATTTTTTGATTCTTGCTGAATAACATTTTGATTTTTGTTGAAAAGCATTTTATAAAGAAGAACATAAGGGTGAGAAGTTGTATGCAATTGACTTGTTCAAGGCCACCCACAATAGTAAGAAGCACGAGTTTTCGAAGCCAGTTAAGATTGCTATAGTAAGTCACTCCATGTTTTGTCCAGCTAGTTCAGAGCCTGAGGTTTTACGCTTTACTGATGCTGATGTATGTTCCATGCTTTGATGTTGTTTGCTATAGCCTAAGATAGGTTTGGTATCTCAAGAAAAATATCAGAATTTGTTGTATAGTTCTCAACAAAGATATCAGAATTTGTTGTAGCTATTTGTTGCATTTTTTATGACATGATGAAAATTGATCTGAATGTCGTTGCCTTTGATGATCGGCTCAGTCGGAAAGCCATATTATATAGAACCACCATTCTAAGCTTAATGAAACCATCATAGTCTTCCATAAGAACTCACTCGGGTCGCATGATCATCGCCTTGTTCCAACTGAAAGTCTCCAGATCACATAAGTGTGTACACTTGCTATAATGAATCTGTTATTGATAATATCTACGTGAAGATTCAAATAATGCTTTCAGGTTACTAGTCATCATCTTCTTCTGTTTGAATTTGAGTAAAATATCTACATATAGATTTTGTGTGCTGGTTTGGTTACTTAAGTAATTCACTTTGTGTGCTGCTTTGGTGGCATTTCTTGTCTGGTTTCTCTTGCTTGCTAGTATGCAAAATGTGAAATAGATGTGCTACTAATGTCTATCATTTTCCTCCATATGCTAGCTTGAGATGGAAAAAAGGAAGGGCGCGCCGGTACCAGAAGGTGAAGAGCCAAAGTTTGCTGCTGAAATTGTTGACGAAGTGCTCAAGATGGAAGTCAAGCAAAGCACATTCCTGAGGAATGTTGGGCTCCAGTCATCTAGGAACAACTCCAACAAAGAAAGTGCTGATGTGGCTGCTCATGTGCGTGATCTTGAGCAGAAGCTCGAGAGGTCGGAGCTTTAAGCGGAAGTGACGCAAGAAGAATTGGCGGCAATCGATACGTCTCCAATGTGTCTATAATTTTTTATTGTTCCATGCTATTATATTATTTGTTTTGGATGTTTTATATGCATTAATATGCTATTTTATATTATTTTTGGGACTAACCTATTAACCTAGAGCCTAGTGCCAGTTCCTGTTTTTCCTTGTTTTAGATTTTCGCAGAAAAGGAATACCAAACAGAGTCCAAAGGGAATAAAAGTTATGCGATGATTTTTCTTGGACCAGAGTGCAAGTCAGAGAAGCCACGAGGCGGCCACAAGGACATAGGGCGCGCCCCCACCCTTGTGGGCCCCTCATGACTCCACCGACCTAGTTTCTTCGCCTATATATTCTCATATATCCCAAAACCAACAAAGAGAGCCACGGAAACTCTTTTCCACCACCGCAACCTTCTGTACCCGTGAGATCCCATCTAGGGGCCTTTTCCGGCGTCCTGCCGGAGGGGGATTCGATCATGGAGGGCTTCTACATCAACACCATTGCCCTTCCGATGAAGCGTGAGTAGTTTACCACAAACCTACGGGTCCATACCTAGTAGCTAGATGGCTTCTTCTCTCTCTTTGATTCTCAATACCATGTTCTCCTCGATGTTCTTGGAGATCTATTCGATGTAATAATTTTTTGTGGTGTGTTTGGCGAGATCTGATGAATTGTGGATTTATGATCACCCTATCTATGAATATTATTTGAATCTCCTCTGAATTCTTTTATGCATTATTTGATATCTTTGTAATTCTCTTCGAGCTATCAGTTTGGTTTGGCCAACTAGATTGGTTTTTCTTGCAATGGGAGAAGTGCTTAGCTTTGGGTTCAATCTTGCGGTGTCCTTTCCCAGTGACAGTAGGGGCAGCAAGGCACGTATTGTGTTGTTGCCATCGAGGATCGAAAGATGGGGATTTCATCATATTGCTTGAGTTAATTCCTCTACATCATGTCATCTTGCTTAATGTGTTATTCCGTTCTTTATGAACTTAATACTCTAGATGCATGCTGGATAGCGATCGATGTGTGGAGTAATAGTAGTAGATGCAGAATCATTTTGGTCTACTTGACACAGACGTGATGCCTATATTCATGATCATTGCCTTAGATATCGTAATAACTTTGCGCTTTTCTATCAATTGCTTGGCAGTAATTTGTTCGCCCACCGTATTTTTTCTATCTTGAGAGAAGCCTCTAGTGAAACCTATGGCCCTCGGGTCTATTTTCCATCATATAAGTTTCTATTTTCCATCATATAAGTTTATATTTTCCATCATATAAGTTTCCGATCTACAATATTGGTTTCTGATTTACTTCCTTTGAAATCTTTTACTTTCCAATCTATAAACCAAAAATATTTACTTTACCGTTTATCTATCTCTATTAGATCTCACGTTTGCAACTAACCGTGAAGGGATTGACAACCCCTTTATCGCATTGGGTGCAAGTTGTTTGATTGCTTGTGCAGGTATTCGGTGACTTGTTCATTGTCTCCTATTGGATTGATACCTTGGTTCTCGAAACTAATGGAAATACTTACTCTACTTTGCTGCATCACCCTTTCCTCTTTAAGGCAAAAACCAACGCAAGCTCAAGAAGTAGCAAGAAGAATTTCTGGCGCCATTGCCAGGGAGATCTACGACAAGTCAAGACACACCAAGTACCCATCATAAACTCTCATCTCTTGCATTACATTCTTTGCCATTCGCCTCTCGTTTTCCTCTTCCCCACTTCTAAAATGATTTTCGAAAGCCATTTCTTCGCCCCTCTTCCGTTCGACTTTCTACCACTATGGCCGACTCTAGAAGGGCTAAGGGTTTTCTCCCAGGTTTTAATGCTTTGGATAGCCCCTCTGTCCTTTCTAAGATCATAAATAATGATGCTATGGAAAGACTTACCGTGGTGGTTAAGGAAGATTTCAATAATTTTGACAAAGATGATCCCAGAATTTTTCGTTATGTGCTTGATGAAACTTTGAAAGATGCTTGGGATAGGATTTTGAGGATTCGAGCTAGCTATGTGCCCAATATCAGATTAAGACATACTTAAAAAGCTTTTATATTGGCCCACCTCCTTCTTTTAAGCAAGTTTTGGATTATATATTTGAAAATGGTTTTCTTTGAGGGGATGCCATTGACACTTATGAGAAGAAGAAAACCATATTTGGGCACCCCAAGGGAGAAAATGTAGAATCAACTATTATTATGTGTATCTATCAAAATGAAATAACCAAAGAGATGAAGGCTAGTTTAGATGCAAATTTTTGTAAAGTGCTTAATCTTTCTTCTACTATCAATGGCCATGTGCTTTCACAAAATAGAAAGATAAATGCCATGGATAAGAAATTTTATCATTGTTTCTCAAAAGGGGGGACGATAATATTTAGATCTATTCGTGTTTTATGCCTAGCTAAGGGCGTTAAACAATAGCGCTTGTTGGGAGGCAACCTAATTTTATTTTTGTTTTTTCTTTCTAGGTTCTGTTTTGCAATAAATAATTCATCTAGCCTCTGGTTAGATGTGGTTTTGTGTTTTAGTTAGTGTTTGTGCCAAGTAAGACCTTTGGGATAGCTTACGGTGATAGTTGATTTGATCTTGATGAAAAACAGAAACTTTTCCGCTCAGGAAAAAAAATTCTCATTTTTAACAGAAGCTTGATAAAATATTGATTCTTTTTTAAGAAGGTTAATAAACAAATTTCTTAGGCTATCCTAATTTTTCAGAATTGTTGGAGTTACATAAGTATTCGAAATTTCCAGATTGCTACAGACTGTTCTGTTTTTGACAGATTCTATTTTCTATGTGTTGTTTGCTTATTTTGATGAATCTATGGCTAGTATCAGGGTGTATGAACCATGGAAAAGTTGGAATACAGTATATATTACACCAATATAAATAAAGAATGAGTTCACAACAGTACCAAAAATGGTGATTTATTTTGTTATACTCACAGAGCTTATGAGATTTTCTATTGAGTTTTGTGTTGTGAAGTTCTCAAGTTTTGGGTAAGGATTTGGTGGACTATTGAATAAGGAGTGGCAAGAGCCTAAGCTTGGGGATGCCCAAGGCACCCAAGGTAATATTTAAGGACAACCAAGAGCCTAAGCTTGGGGATGCCCCGGAAGGCATCCCCTCTTTCGTCTTCATCTATCAGTAACTTTACTTGAGGCTATATTTTTATTCACCACATGATATGTGTTTTGCTTGGAGCGTCTTGTATGATTTGAGTCTTTGCTTTTTAGTTTGACACAATCATCCTTGTTGTACACACCTTTTGAGAGAAACACACATGAATCGTGATTTATTAGAATACTCTATGTGCTTCACTTATATCTTTTGAGCTAGGCAATATTGCTCTAGTGCTTCACTTATATCTTTTTAGAGCACATCGGTGGTTTTATTTTATAGAAATTGATGAACTCTTGTGCTTCACTTATAATTATTTTGAGAGTCTCTAAATAGCATGATGAATTGCTTTGGTTATAAATTTAGTCCTAATATGATAGGCATCCAAGAGGGATATAATAAAAACTTTCATATAAAGTGCATTGAGATATGAAGATGGTGATATTAGAGTCATGCTAGTAAGTAATTGTGAATTTGAGAAATACTTGTGTTAAAGTTTGTGATTCCCGTAGCATGCACGTATGGTGAACCGTTATGTGATGAAGTCGGAGCATGATTTATTTATTGATTGTCTTCCTTATGAGTGGCGGTCGGGGACGAGCGATGGTCTTCTCGTACAAATCTATCCCCCTAGGAGCATGCGCGTAGTACTTCATTTCGATAACTAATAGATTTTTGCAATAAGTACATGAGTTCTTTATGACTAATGTTGAGTCCATGGATTATACGCACTCTCACCCTTCCATCCATTGCTAGGCTCTCTGGTGCTGCGCAACTATCGCCGGTACCATAAACCCACCATATACCTTCCTCAAAACAGCCACCATACCTACCTATTATGGCATTTCCATAGCCATTCCGAGATATATTTCCATGCAACTTTCCACCGTTCCGTTTACTATGACACGCTCCATCGTTGTCATATTGCTTTGCATGATCATGTAGTTGACACCGTATTTGTGGCAAAGCTACAGTTCATAATTCTTTCATACATGTCACTCTTAATTCATTGCACATCCCGGTACACCGCCGGAGGCATTCACATAGAGTCATATTTTGTTCTAAGTATCGAGTTGTAATTCTTGAGTTGTAAGTAAATAAAAGTGTGACGGTCTTCATTATTAGAGCATTGTCCCATGTGAGGAAAGGATGATGGAGACTATGATTCCCCCGCAAGTCGGGATGAGTCTCCGAACGAAAAAAAGAGAGGCCAAAAAATGAGAGAAGGCCCAAATAAAAAAATATAAATGAGAGGAAAGAGAGAAGGGGCAATGCTACTATCCTTTTACCACACTTGTGCTTCAAAGTAGCACCATGATCTTCATGATAGAGAGTCTCCTATATTGTCACTTTCATATACTAGAGGGATTTTTTATTATAGAACTTGTCTTGTATATTCCAATGATGGGCTTCCTCAAATTGCCCTAGGTCCTCGTGAGCAAGCAAGTTGGATGCACACCCACTTAGTTTCTTTTTGGGCTTTCATAAACCCGTTGCATGGCAATCCCTACTCACTCACATTGATATCTATTGATGGCATCTCCATAGCCTCTTGATATGCCTAGTTGATGTGAGACTATCTTCTTATTTTTGTCTTCTCCACAACCACTGTCTATTCCACCTATAGTGCTATGTCCATGTCTCACGCTCATGTATTGCGTGAAAGTTGAAAAAGTTTTGAGAACATTAAAAGTATGAAACAATTGCTTGGCTTGTCATCGGGGTTGTGCATGATTTAAATATTTTGTGTGATGAAGATGGAGTATAGCCAGACTATATGATTTTGTAGGGATAAGCTTTCTTTGGCCATGTTATTTTGAGAAGACATAATTGCCTTGTTAGTATGCTTGAAGTATTATTGTTTTTATGTCAATATTAAACTTTTGATTTGAATCATATGGATCTGACATTCATGCCACTAAAGAAATTACATGGATAAATATGTTAGGTAGCATTCCACATCAAAAATTATGTTTTTATCATTTACCTACTCGAGGACGAGCATGAATTAAGCTTGGGGATGCTTGATACATCTCCAACATATCTATAATTTTTTATTGTTCTATGTTATTATATTATCTGTTTTGGATGTTTTATATGCATTAATATGCCATTTTATATTATTTTTGGGACTAACCTAGAGCTCAGTGCCAATTCCTGTTTTTTCCTTGTTTTAGAGTTTTGGAGAAAAGGAATGCCAGACGGAATAAAACTTTTGCGATGATTTTTCTTGGACCAAAAGACATCCAGAGGACTTGGAGTGCAAGTCAGAGAAGCCACGAGGCGGTCACAAGGACGGAGGGCGCGCCTAGGGTGTAGGGTGCGCCCCCACCCTTGTGGGCCCCTCGCGACTCCACCGGCCTAGTTTCTTCGCCTATCTATTCTCATATATCCCAAAACAAATAGAGAGAGCCACGAAAACAATTTTCCACCGCTGCATCGTTCTATACCCGTGAGATCCCATCTAGGGGCCTTTTCCGGCATCTTGCCGGAGGGGGATTCGATCACGGAGGGCTTCTACATCAACACCATTGCCATTCCGATGAAGCACGAGTAGTTTACCACAGACCTACGGGTTCATAGCTAGTAGCTAGATGGCTTCTTCTCTCTCTCTCTTTGATTCTCAATACCATGTTCTCCTCGATGTTCTTGGAGATCAATTCGATGTAATACTTCTTTGCGGTGTGTTTGCCGAGATCCGATGAATTGTGGATTTATAATCAACGTATCTATGAATATTATTTGAATCTCCGCTGAATTCTTTTATGCATGATTTGATATCTTTGTAATTCTCTTCGAACTACCGGTTTGGTTTGGCCAACTAGGTTGGTTTTTCTTGCAATGGGAGAAGTGCTTAGCTTTGGGTTCAATCTTGCGGGGTCCTTTCCCAGTGACAGTAGGGGCAACAAGGCATGTATTGTATTGTTGCCATCAAGGATAAAAATATGGGGTTTTCATCATATTGCTTCAGTTAATTCCTCTACATCATGTCATCTTGCTTAATGTGTTACTCCGTTCTTTATGAACTTAATACTCTAGATGCATGCTGGATAGCGGTCGATGTGTGGAGTAATAGTAGTAGATGCAGAATCGTTTGGGTCTACTTGACACATATGTGATGTCTATATTCATGATCATTGCCTTAGATATCGTCATAACTTTGCGCTTTTCTATCAATTGCTCGGCAGTAATTTGTTCACCCATTCTATTATTTTCTATCTTGAGAGAAGCCTCTAGTGAAACATATGGCCCCGGGGTCTATTTTCCATCATATAAGTTTCTGATCTACAATATTAGTTTCTGATTTACTTCCTTTGCAATCTTTTACTTTCCGATCTATAAACCAAAAATATTTACTTTATCATTTATCTATCTCTTTCAGAACTCACTTTTGCAAGTAATCATGAAGGGATTGACAACCCCTTTATCGCGTTGGGTGCAAGTTGTTTGATTGTTTGTGCAGGTATTCGGTGACTTGTTTGTTGTCTCCTACTGGATTGATACCTTGGTTCTCAAAACTGAGGGAAATACTTACTCTACTTTGCTGCATCACCCTTTCCTTTTCAAGGGAAAAACCAACGCAAGCTCAATAAGTAGCAGCAATCAAGGTGAAGGCGGAAGAAGCTAAAGCTGCACACGAGAAGCAAGAAGTCTCAAGAACAGGATGATAAGTTAGCCCACTTGATGGCTCTCTTTGGAGCTAAAGCATCTCACTGATGTCGTAGAAGCTCTATGTGATGGCTCATTTTGGAAACTGTGAAGTTGAACTTGTTGTAGAACCTGTGAACTTATGACAGGTCATTTTGGAAGCTGTAAGTTGCACATGTGAACCTGTGAAGTTATGCATTTTCTGAAGCTGTGAACCTATAAATTTATGCATTTTCTAAATTATTTAAGTATTGTTTGGATCACAACTTAGTTGTACCCGAAAAAGGCCGAGGCCCAGACAAGAATTGGACTAAAATGCCTTGGGACTAAAAAGAGTTAACTATAAAAAAACCTAGTATGTAAAAGGCTGCAGCCCAGAAAATAAAAGGCTAAGGCCCAATCAAGAAGTAGACTAAAAAGGTTGTGGCCCAAAAAAGTGTTCACTATATAAAAAAACTAGTTTGTAAAAGGCTCCATCCTAGGAATAAAAGGCCAAATTATCGGGCCATGCCCAAGCAGCTAAGCAAAATAAAGAGAAAAAGAAAACATTAAATGGGCTGAATTATTGGGCTCGACCCATATAAACAGCTGAAATGCACCAGGCTGATTCTAATCTACGACCTTTTCATTTGGTCGCATTTTTGCCATGTCAGCTTGCTACGTTGGATGTGACGTGGTGTGGGCAGATTGCTAGTGACCAAAACAATTGGTTGTATTACCTACGACCCTCTGTTTTGGTTGTAAAGGTCTATGACCATTTTAGAAGAAAGGTCGTTAAGTTTCATTAAAGATGATTAGCTCTTGACCAACTATTTTTGGTCACAAATAGGTCACAAACGGAAAACAATGACCATTCACTGACCAATATTGATGGTCATAAGTTGACATATTTCTTGTAGTGTATTCGAATTGCCGTGCCCACGGTAACACGACGACTTGGAGTTGTATTCTGACCTCTTACAACTAAAATCGGATACTTGTTAAAATACACCCAGATAAGTGATAGATACAACCCGGAGATCGCTTTCTCATAAGGAGACGAGGAGAGGATCTCCGGGTAGGATTATTGCTATACATCGATACTTGTTACCATTCAAGCTTCTCTCTTCTACTGCTTCAAGATGGTGGCTCCCAGAAGACGTAGTCTTCGATAGGATGAACTTCTCCCCCTTGCCCTGGCATTCTGCAGTTTAGTCCAGAGATACTACCCCATTTCTTTTATACCGACGCATATGTAGTGTAGATCTGATGTAAGTCTTGTGAGTACTTTGGATGAGTATTCACGGTTGCTTTGCTACCCCTTTTTCTTTGACCCAATTGCTGCAACAGATGGTAGCACCGCGGATGCAGGTTACCCCAGCAGAGCCTACTACATGGAGAACGACGACCAGGAGTAGGCAGGAGGCCTCGCCTTTTGATCTAGTGACATTTTTTTGCTCAGCCTTCTTAAGGCAAAAGTTTTCAAACTATCTTTGTACTTAGATAATATTTGCTTTATGACTTATGTATTTGGGTCCTCATGGCCCCTGGCTTGTAATATAAAGATGTGTGTTTATCCTTTGTGTCATAGAGTTGTGTTGTGATATCTTCACGTGAGTCTCTCGTCTTGATCGTGCACGTTTGCGTGTATAATTAGTGGACGATTGAATTGGGAGCGCCACAGTCCTATACTCTCAGAAAAACATAGAAAGTATTTTTGAATTCACTAAAATTTCCATGCCTCTCTTTTTCGTATAGGTATGACTTAGGAATTTTCCTTCTTTAGTATCTTAGCAACTATAAAGGTCTCGGAATGGAGGGTTTCTCTAATGTAAGTACCACCCCAATTTCTCCAATGAAAACACTTCTATTCCTTTTTTCTGATTCTTCGGAACATAACATAAATTGTACTACAACTTTTTTAAAATTTTGAAGGATGATCTACAAGCTCTACATGAGAAATTGCTTTTCGAGATTGTCACTTCCAAGGACAATGAAATTCAGCTGCCATTCGTAACTTCTTTCCTACGGAGACATGTAAATTCCCTACTTCTTTTTATCCGAAGAACAGGAGAGCATAATTTCTTCGTTAGACCCTTGTTTTCTTTGTTGTGTAGACTCCAATTAATTTCATATAATTTCTGCTTCAATAGGGTTTCTGCATGTTCAAATAAAGATTTCAAGGCAATCATTTTTTAGCACAGTTTAAGTAACTTCATACACATGTCATCGTCAGGGTCAATTTTTTCCATTCTTCCAACTAACATATTTTCCTTTTCATTCTCAAGGGCCGCAATGCAAGATTTTTTCCCAACTCAAAGGAAGAGTACCATGAGCAAACTGTTCTACTATTTCTTTATCATGGTTCCCCAGTGATACTTTCTTGCATTACTTTCACTTGTATAGAAGGTTTAAATCTGCAGAATAAGTTTGTAAAGAAAGGTGTTCCACAACCAGTAGAAACAGCGAGAAACTGCAGATAATTTCCCTCTTCTACTTTTTTACGAATACGAGGAAAAGTTCACCATTCTTCTACTTTTTTCCAACTGAAGGGAAATGAGGAAAATGTTGTCTAAATGGTATTGTTTTATGTTTTATCATGGTTCCCAAATGGTACTTTCTTGCATTAATTCCAGCTGTAATGAAGATTTAAATTTACAGAATATGTTTGTAAACGATCTCAAAGCTTTATATACTTGTTTCCATACCATTATTTTTGTATGTGTTTCTGATGACTCACCGGTTTTTTGGAACTCTCCTAAAAGTGTTTTTACAACTGTTGTTCGAAACAGTAGAAATAGCTGAAATTGTTATTACAATGAAGTTTTAAAATCTGGAATAGTTATTACAATGAAGTTTCAGAAATAGCAGAAACAACTTAAACATATGAAACAAAGACAACACAAACAACAGAAACATAGACAACAGAAACTACGTGCGAGAAACAGTGAAACGCACACCAAATAGATGAAACACGGGACCAAGGCCCAGAAAGCCCGGAAGCCAACTACCCTCTATGAAAGCACATCAAGTTGATGCAGAATGCGTCATATAGGAGCTCCCGATATTGGACTCCTCCCCTACTCCTAATTCGGCCTCCTTCTTTGTGAAGGAAGGACTTTCCCACTTGGGCCTTTTTGGCCCAAGTTGCCTGCCACCTCTTGGCCTTTTTAGGCCCATTGATATTTAAATTAAATATAAAATGTTATAAATAATTTTAGACCATTATATATATATATATATATTAACATCTCCGAAAACTTTTTCCACTTATATATAATTTATCGGTAATACCCGATATTACCCTATGCTCATCGAAACCCTTCTAGTGACCCCGAAATGCTTTCGGATCCTCTTCGAACTATTCCTAATATTCATGAAATAATTCCATGAATGTATTCTCATGAATCCTATCCTAGTAACACTTAGCAGATCGTGATTTCCTTAAGCTTGTGACCCAGTAAGTTCGGTAACTCACAGACATGGACAAAACCGTTTGTTCAATGACCGACAGCGGGACCGTGGACGTCCATATTGGCCACTGTGAGTACACGAATGATATTCGAGTGAACCTTTGGTATCATGTGATGTCCCTTTGCTTCGCAATATTTCACAAAACCTGGGATGCATCGGTATCCTCCTGGGTCATCACGATGCTCACTATACCAAAATCCTAGATACCAGTTTTGTTCTTTCTGTCTCGTTATTGTGTTCTGGCATCCCCGTGATGTAGTCACCCGTGTTTGGCTAGAAGATGGTGGATATCGTCACACTGAGAGGGCCTAAGGATATCTCTCCATTGTCGGAGGAGCAAATTTGTAACACCCATGATGCAGATATATCTCCCACGTGTCGGAGCACGACTTAGAGGCATAACCGCATAGTAGGCATGTCGCAAGAGGGGTAATCTTTAGACATCCCATGTACTGAATAAGGAAGGGATAAAGAGTTGGCTTACAATCGCCACATCACACAATACAAAAATATAGCATTACATCATCTCAAAAGATGCAATCAAGGTCTGACTACGGAACCAAATAAAGAAAGACAACCCCTGATGCAAAAGATCCCCGATTGCCCCAACTGGGCTCCACTACTGATCAAAAGGAAACGAAACACAACAACAAAAAGGTCTTCATCGAGCTCCCACTTGAGCTTGATTGTGTCATCTGCACTGGTATCATCGGCACCTCCAACTGTTTGGAAGTATCTGTGAGCCACGAGGACTCAGAAATCTCACCCCCGCGAGATCAAGACTATTTAAGCTTAAGGGGTAGGAAAAGGTAGTGAGGTGGAGCTGTAGGAAGCACTAAGCATATATGGTGGCTAACATACGCAAATAAGAGCGAGAAGAGAAGCAAGGCACGGTCGTGAACTAGAAGTGATCAAGAAGTGATCCTGAAGCAACTTACGTTCAAGCATAACACAAGAACCGTGTTCACTTCCCAGACTCCGCCGAGAAGAGACCATCATGGTTACACACGCGGTTGATGCATTTAATTAAGTTAAGTGTCAAATTCTCTACAACCGGACATTAACAAATTCCCATCTGCCCATAACCGCTGGCACAGCTTTCGAAAGTTCAAACCCTGCAGGGGTGTCCCAACTTAGCCCATCACAAGCTCTCACAGTCAACGTAGGATATTCCTTCTCCCAGGAAGACCCGATCAGACTCAGAATCCTGGTTACTGTTGGGGATCGTAGCAGAAATTAAAAAATTTCTACGCATCACCAAGATCAATCTATGGAGTATTCTAGCAACAAGGGGAACATGAGTGCATCTACATACCCATGTAGATCGCGAGCGGAAGCGTTCAAGTGAACGGGGATGATGGAGTCATACTCGCCGTGATCCAAATCACCGATGACCAAGTGCCGAACGGACAGCACCTCCGCGTTCAACACACGTACGGTTGGGAAGACGTCGCCTCCTTCTTGATCCAGCAAGGGGGAAGGAGAGGTTGATGAAGATCCAGCAGCACGACGGCGTGGTGGTGGATGCAGCAGGATCCCGGCAGGGCTTCGCCAAGCACAAGCGGGGAGGAGAGGTGTTACGGAGGGAGAGAGAGGAGCCAATAGCAAGGTGCGGCTGCCCTCCCTCCCTTCCACTATATATAGGGGCTAGGGGGGCGCATGCCCCCTTGGAGATCCCATCTAAAAGGGGGGGCGGCGGTCCCTGGGGACAACGGCCCCCTTAGGGTTTCCAACCAGGGGGGTGCATGCCCCCTCGGGGGGCAACGGCCCCCTAGGCGCCTTGGGCCCTTGGGTGGGGCACACCAGCCCATCAGGGGCTGGTTCCCACGCCACTTCAGCCCATGGGGCCCTCCGGGATAGGTGGCCCCATCCGGTGGACCCCCGGGACCCTTCCGGTGGTCCCGGTACAATACCGGTAACCCCCGAAACCTTCCCGCTGGCCGAAACTGGACTTCCTATATATAAATCTTTACCTCCGGACCATTACGGAACTCCTCGTGACGTCCGGGATCTCATCCGGGACTCCGAACAACTTTCGGGTTACTGCATACTAATATCTCTACAACCCTAGCGTCACCGAACCTTAAGTGTGTAGACCCTACGGGTTCGGGAGACACGCAGACATGACCGAGACGCCTCTCCGGTCAATAACCAACAGCGGGATCTGGATACCCATGTTGGCTCCCACATGCTCCTCGATGATCTCATCGTATGAACCACGATGTCGAGGACTTCATCAATCCCATATTCAATTCCCTTTGTCAATCGATATATTACTTGCCCGAGACTCGATCATCGGTATCCCAATACCTTGTTCAATCTCGTTACCGGCAAGTCAGTTTACTCGTACCGTCATGCATGATCCCGTGACCAACCCCTTGGTCACATTGAGCTCACTATGATGATGCATTACCGAGTGGGCCCAAAGATACCTCTTCGTCATACGGAGTGACAAATCCCAGTCTTGATTCGTGCCAACCCAACAGACACTTTCGGAGATACCCGTAGTGCACCTTTATAGCCACCCAGTTACGTTGTGACGTTTGATACACCCAAAGCACTCCTACGGTATCCGGGAGTTGCACAATCTCATGGTCTAAGGAAATGATACTTGACATTAGAAAAGCTCTCACAAAACAAACTTACACGATCTTTGTGCTATGCTTAGGTTTGGGTCTTGTCCATCACATCATTCTCCTAATGATGTGATCCCGTTATCAATGACATCCCCATGTCCATAGCCAGGAAACCATGACTATCTGTTGATCAACGAGCTAGTCAACTAGAGGCTCACTAAGGAAACATTGTGGTCTATGTATTTACACATGTATTACAATTTCTGGATAATACAATTATAGCATGAATAATAGACAATTATCATGAACAAGGAAATATAATAATCATTTTATTATTGCCTCTAGGGCATATTTGCAACAGTCTCCCACTTGCACTAGAGTCAATCATCTAGTTACATTGTGATGAATCGAACACCCATGGAATTCTGGTGTTGATCATGTTTTGCTCTAGGGAGAGGTTTAGTCAATGGATCTGCTACATTCAAGTCCGTATGTACTTTACAAATTTCTATGTCTCCATTTTGAACACTTTCACGAATGGAGTTGAAGCGACGCTTGATATGCCTGGTCTTCTTGTGAAACCTGGGCTCCTTGGCAAGGGCAATAGCTCTAGTGTTGTCACAGAAGAGAGTCATCGGCCCCGACGCATTGGGTATGACTCCTAGGTCGGTGATGAACTCCTTCACCCAGATTGCTTCTTGTGCTGCCTCCGAGGCTGCCATGTATTCTGCTTCACATGTAGATCCCGCCACGACGCTTTGCTTGCAACCGCACCAGCTTACTGCCCCACCATTCAAAATATACACGTATCCGGTTTGTGACTTAGAGTCATCCAGATCTATGTCGAAGCTAGCGTCGACGTAACCCTTTACGACGAGCTCTTCGCCACCTCCATAAATGAGAAACATATCCTTTGTCCTTTTCAGGTACTTCAGGATGTTTTTGACCGCTGTCCAGTGTTCCTTGTCGGGATTACTTTGGTACCTACCTACCAAACTCACGGCAAGGTTTACATCAGGTCTGGTACACAGCATGGCATACATAATAGACCCAATGGCTGAGGCATAGGGGATGACACTCATCTCTTCTATATCTTCTGCCGTGGTCGGGCATTGAGCCGTGCTCAATCGCACACCTTGCAATACAGGCAAGAACCCCTTCTTGACTGATCCATTTTGAACTTCTTCAATATCTTGTCAAGGTACGTACTCTGTGAAAGACCAATGAGGCGTCTCGATCTATCTCTATAGATCTTGATGCCTAATATATAAGCAGCTTCTCCAAGGTCCTTCATTGAAAAACACTTGTTCAAGTAGGCCTTTATGCTTTCCAAGAGTTCTATATCATTTCCCATCAATAGTATGTCATCCACATACAATATGAGAAATGCTACAGAGCTCCCACTCACTTTCTTGTAAATGCAGGCTTCTCCATAAGTCTGCATAAACCCAAACGCTTTGATCATCTCATCAAAACGAATGTTCCAACTCCGAGATGCTTGGACCAGCCCATAAATCGAGCGTTGGAGCTTGCACACCTTGTCAGCATTCTTAGGATCGACAAAACCTTCCGGCTACATCATATACAATTCTTCCTTAAGGAAACCATTAAGGAATGCCGTTTTGACGTCCATTTGCCATATCTCATAATCATAGAATGCGGCAATTGCTAACATGATTCGGACAGACTTCAGCTTCGCTACGGGTGAGAAAGTCTCATCGCAGTCAACCCCTTGAACTTGTCGATAACCCTTAGCGACAAGCCGAGCTTTATAGATGGTCACATTACCATCCGCGTCTATCTTCTTCTTAAAGATCCATTTATTTTCTATGGCTCGCCGATCAACGGGCAAGTCAGTCAAAGTCCATACTTCGTTTTCATACATGGATCCTATCTCGGATTTCATGGCTTCCAGCCATTTGTTGGAATCCGGGCCCGCCATTGCTTCTTCATAGTTCGAAGGTTCACCGTTGTCTAACAACATGATTTCCAAGACAGGGTTGCTGTACCACTCTGGTGCGGAACGTGTCCTTGTGGACCTACAAAGTTCAGTAGCAACTTGATCTGAAGTTTCATGCTCATCATCATCAACTTCCTCTCTAGTTGGTGCAGGCACCTCAGGAACATTTTCTTGAGCTGCGCCACTTACCGGTTCAAGAGGTAATTCTTCATCAAGTTGAACCTTCCTCCCACTTATTTCTTTCGAGAGAAACTCTTTCTCTAGAAAGGACCCATTCTTGGCAACAAAGATCTTGCCTTCGGATCTGAGGTAGAAGGTATACCCAACAGTTTCTTTAGGGTATCCTATGAAGACGCATTTTTCTGACTTGGGTTCGAGCTTTTCAGGTTGAAGTTTCTTGACATAAGCATCGCATCCCCAAACTTTTAGAAACGACAGCTTAGGTTTCTTCCCAAACCATAATTCATACGGTGTTGTCTCAACGGATTTCGACGGAGCCCTATTTAAAGTGAATGCGGCAGTCTCTAAAGCATAGCCCCAAAATGATAGCGGTAAATCAGTAAGAGACATCATAGATCGCACCATATCTAATAGAGTGCGATTATGACGTTCGGACACACCATTACGCTGAGGTGTTCCAGGTGGCGTGAGTTGTGAAACTATTCCACATTTTCTTAAGTGTGTGCCAAATTCGTGACTCAAGTATTCTCCCCCACGATCTGATCGCAAGAACTTGATTTTCCTGTCACGTTGATTCTCAACCTCACTCTGAAATTCCTTGAACTTTTCAAAGGTCTCAGACTTGTGTTTCATTAAGTAGACATACCCATATCTACTCAAGTCATCAGTGAGGGTGAGAACATAATGATATCCACCGCGAGCCTCAACACTCATTGGACCTCACACATCAGTATGTATGATTTCCAATAAGTTGGTTGCTTGCTCCATTGTTCCTGAGAACGGAGTCTTGGTCATTTTACCCATGAGGCATGGTTCGCACGTGTCAAATGATTCGTAATCAAAAGACTCTAAAAGTCCATCTGCATGGAGCTTCTTCATGCGTTTGACACCTATGTGACCAAGGCGGCAGTGTCATAAGTATGTGGGACTATCATTATCAACCTTACATCTTTTGGTATTCACACTATGAATATGTGTAGCATTACGCTCGAGATTCATTAAGAATAAACCATTCACCATCGGAGCATGACCATAAAACATATCTCTCATATAAATAGAATAACCATTATTCTCGGATTTAAATGAGTAGCCATCTCGAATTAAACGAGATCCTGATACAATGTTCATGCTCAAAGCTGGCACTAAATAACAATTATTGAGGTTTAAAACTAATCCCGTAGGTAAATGTAGAGGTAGCGTGCCGACGGCGATCACATCGACCTTGGAACCATTCCCGACGCGCATCGTCACCTCGTCCTTCGCCAGTCTCCGCTTATTCCGCAGCTCCTGATTTGAGTTACAAATGTGAGCAACCGCACCGGTATCAAATACCCAGGAGCTACTACGAGTACTGGTAAGGTACACATCAATTACATGTATATCACATATACCCTTCGTGATGTCGGCCTTCTTGTCCGCTAAGTATTTGGGGCAGTTCCGCTTCCAGTGACCACTTCCCTTGCAATAAAAATACTCAGTCTCGGGCTTGGGTCCATTCTTTGGCTTCTTCCCGGCAGCTTGCTTACTGGGCGCGGCAACTCCCTTGCCGTCCTTCTTGAAGTTCTTCTTACCCTTGCCTTTCTTGAACTTAGTGGTTTTATTCACCATCAACACTTGATGTTCCTTTTTGACTTCTACCTCTGCTGATTTCAGCATTGCAAATACTTCAGGAATGGTCTTTTCCATCCCCTGCATATTGAAGTTCATCACAAAGCTCTTGTAGCTCGGTGGAAGCGACTGAAGGATTCTGTCAATGACCGCGTCATCCGGGATATTAACTCCCAGCTGAGTCAAGCGGTTATGCAACCTAGACATTTTGAGTATGTGCTCACTGACAACTATTTTCCTCCATCTTACAGCTGAAGAACTTGTCGGAGACTTCATATCTCTCGACCCGGGCATGAGCTTGAAAAACCATTTTCAGCTCTTCGAACATCTCATACGCTCCGTGTCTCTCAAAACGCTTTTGGAGCCCCGATTCTAAGCTGTAAAGCATGCCGCACTGAACAAGGGAGTAATCATCAGCACGTGTCTGCCAAGCGTTCATAACGTCTTGGTTTTGTGGGACGGGTGCGTCACCTAGCGGTGCTTCTAGGACATAATCTTTCTTGGCAGCTATGAGGATGATCCTCAGGTTCCGGACCCAGTCCGTATAGTTGCTGCCATCGTCTTTCAGCTTGGTTTTCTCTAGGAACGCGTTGAAGTTGAGGACAACGTGGGCCATTTGATCTACAAGACATATTGTAAAGATTTTAGACTAAGTTCATGATAATTAAGTTCATCTAATCAAATTATTAAATGAACTCCCACTCAGATAGGCATCCCTCCAGTCATCTAAGTATAACATGATCCGAGTTAACTAGGCCGTGTCCGATCATCACGTGAGACGGACTAGTCAACATCGGTGAACATCTTCATGTTGATCGTATCTTCTATACGACTCATGCTCGACCTTTCGGTCTTCTGTGTTCCGAGGCCATGTTTGTACATGCTAGGCTCGTCAAGTCAACCTAAGTGTATTGCGTGTGTAAATATGTCTTACACCCATTGTATTCGAACGTTAGAGTCTATCACACCCGATCATCACGTGGTGCTTCGAAACAACGAACCTTCGCAATGGTGCACAGTTAGGGGGAACACTTTCTTGAAATTATTATGAGGGATCATCTTATTTAAGCTACCGTCGTTCTAAGCAAATAAGATGTAAAACATGATAAACATCACATGCAATCAAATAGTGACATGATATGGCCAATATCATTTGCTCCTTTGATCTCTATCTTCGGGGCTCCATGATCATCGTTGTCACCGGCATGACACCATGATCTCCATCATCATGATCTCCATCATCGTGTCTTCTTGAAGTTGTCTCGTCATCTATTACTTCTACTACTATGGCTAATGCTTTAGCAATAAAGTGAAGTAATTACATGACGTTTATGTTGACACACAGGTCATAAATAAATAAAGACAACTCCTATGGCTCCTGCCGGTTGTCATACTCATCGACATGCAAGTCGTGATTCCTATTACAAGAACATGATCAATCTCATACATCACATATATCATTCATCATTCATCACAACCTTTGGCCATATCACATCACAAAACACTTGCTGCAAAAACAAGTTAGACGTCCTCTAATTGTTGTTGCAAGTTTTTACGTGGCTGCTATAGGTTTCTAGCAAGAACGTTTCTTACCTACGCCAAAACCACAACGTGAATTGCCAATTTATATTTACCCTTCATAAGGACACTGTTAATCGAATCCGATCCGAGTAAAGTGGGAGAGACAGACACCCGCCAGCCACCTTATGCAACTAGTGCATGTCAGTCGGTGGAACCGGTCTCACGTAAGCGTACGTGTAAGGTTGGTCCGGGCCGCTTCATCCCACGATGCCGTCGAATCAAGATAAGACTAGTAACGACAAGCAAATTGACAATATCGACGCCCACAACTACTTTGTGTTCTACTCGTGCATAGTAACTACGCATAAACCTGGCTCTGATACCACTGTTGCGGATCGTAGCAGAAATTAAAAAATTTCTACGCATCACCAAGATCAATCTATGGAGTATTCTAGCAACGAGGGGAACAGTAGTGCATCTACATACCCGTGTAGATCGCGAGCGGAAGCGTTCAAGTGAACGGGGATGATGGAGTCGTACTCGTCGTGATCCAAATCACCGATGACCAAGTGCCGAACGGACAGCACCTCCGCGTTCAACACACGTACGGTTGGGAGGACGTCTCCTCCCTCTTGATCCAGCAAGGGGGAAGGAGAGGTTGATGAAGATCCAGCAGCACGACGGCGTGGTGGTAGATGCAGCAGGATCCCGACAGGGCTTCGCCAAGCACAAGCAGGGAGGAGAGGTGTTACGGAGGGAGAGAGAGGCGCTAAGAGCAAGGTGCGGCTGCCCTCCCTCCCTTCCACTATATATAGGGGCTAGGGGCGCATGCCCCCTTGGAGATCCCATCTAAAAGGGGGGGCGGCCCTGGGGGCAACGCCCCCCTTAGGGTTTCCAACCAGGGGGGCACATGCCCCCTCGGGGGGCAACGGCCCCCTAGGGTTTCCAACTCTAGGCGCCTTGGGCCCTTGGGTGGGGCGCACCAGCCCATCAGGGGCTGGTTCCCACGCCACTTCAGCCCATGGGGCCCTCCGGGATAGGTGGCCCCATCCGGTGGACCCCCGGGACCCTTCCGGTGGTCCCGGTACAATACCGGTAACCCCCGAAACCTTTCCGCTGGCCGAAACTGGACTTCCTATATATAAATCTTTACCTCCAGACCATTCCGGAACTCCTCATGATGTTCGAGATCTCATCCAGGACTCCGAACAACTTTCGGGTTACTGCATACTGATATCTCTACAACCCTAGCGTCACCGAACCTTAAGTGTGTAGACCCTACAGGTTCGGGAGACACACAGACATGACCGAGATGCCTCTCCGGCCAATAACCAATAGCGGGATCTGGATACCCATGTTGGCTCCCACATGCTCCTCGATGATCTCATCGTATGAACCATGATGTCGAGGACTTAATCAATCACGTATTCAATTCCCTTTGTCAATCGATACGTTACTTGCCCGAGACTCGATCGTCGGTATCCCAATACCTTGTTCAATCTCGTTACCGGCTAGTCACTTTACTCGTACCGTAATGCATGATCCCGTGACCAACCCCTTGGTCACATTGAGCTCATTATGATGATGCATTACCGAGTGGGCCCAGAGATACCTCTCCGTCATACGGAGTGACAAATCCCAGTCTCGATTCGTGCCAACCCAACAGACACTTTCGGAGATAGCCGTAGTGCACCTTTATAGCCACCCAGTTACGTTGTGACGTTTGATACACCCAAAGCATTCCTACGGTATCCGGGAGTTGCACAATCTCATGGTCTAAGGAAATGATACTTGACATTAGAAAAGCTCTCACAAAACGAACTTACACGATCTTTGTGCTATGCTTAGGTTTGGGTCTTTTCCATCACATCATTCTCCTAATGATGTGATCCCGTTATCAATGACATCCCCATGTCCATAGCCAGGAAACCATGACTATGTGTTGATCAACGAGCTAGTCAACTAGAGGCTCACTAGGGACACATTGTGGTCTATGTATTTACACATGTATTACAATTTCCGGATAATACAATTATAGCATGAATAATAGATGATTATCATGAACAAGGAAATATAATAATCATTTTATTATTGCCTCTAGGGCATATTTCCAACAGTTACAAGACATTTCGATAATGGTAAAACAAGACCACCAAGACCACTCGCTGTGCCGACAAATCCCGATAGGAGCTGCACATATCTCGTTCTTAGGGCACACCGGATAAGCTAAGCGTACAGGAGCCAACGTAACCCAAGTTGCCAAGGGACGACCCTGCACGGTGCTCTAGTTTGGACCAACACTTAGAGGAGCACTGGCCCGGGGGTTTAAAATAAAGATGACCCTCGGGCTCCGGAAACCCAAGGAAAAAAAGGCTAGGTGAGGCAAATGTAAAACCAAGGTTGGGCCTTGCTGGAGGAGTTTTATTCAAAGCGAACTGTCAAGGGGTTCCCATAACACCCAACCATGTAAGGAACGCAAAATCAAGGAATATAACACCGGTATGACGGAAACTAGGGCGGCAAGAGTGGAACAAAACACCAGGCATAAGGTCGAGCCTTCCATCCTTTACCAAGTATATAGATGGATTAAAGTAAATAAGATATATTGTGATATCCCAACAAAACCATGTTCCAACATGGAACAAACTTCATCTTCACCTGCAACTAGCAACACTATAAGAGGGGCTGAGCAAAAGCGATAACATAGCCAAACAACGGTTTGCTAGGAAAGGTGGGTTAGAGGCTTGACATGGCAATATGGGAGGCATGATATAGCAAGTGGTAGGTATCGCGGCATAGCAAAAGAGCGAGCAACTAGCAAGCAAAGATAGAAGTGATTTCGAGGGTATGGTCATCTTGCCTGAGATCCCGCAAGGAAGAAGAACAAGTCCATGAAGAAGACAAACGGGCGCAGTCGAACGGATCCTCACAAACGCGACGTTATCGGAACTAAACCGAAGAAGCAACACCGGAAAGAAGCAAACAACATAGTAAACAACCAAGCATAAACATGGCATGATGCACAACCAAGTATGATGCATGTCCGGTTTAAATATGCATGGCATGGCAAAGTGCACAGACAAAAACTACAACTTAAGTGGAGCCCAATATGCAACGAGTTGCATATTGACGAAACCCCACATTCGATTATTTAGTTCTCTCCCGTTTAGGTACTCAACAAAATTAAATGTTAATTAACATGGCAAGAGGTGAAGCATGAGTAAAATACACAGTTAGGCATTTTAAATGAGGCCGGAAACATCAACCAACAATTCCGGTAAATCCTCATGTGCATTTAGCAATTTAAAGAAAACAACAATTTTAAACATTCTTGATGTTGTTATCATGATGCGGATGTCATGTGCAAGTTTTATGTAGTATTAATGAAAATGTTGACATGATAAGATATGAGGCATTTGTCATCATGGCGGAAACGAAAGGGGTGCCACGGCAATGACAACGGAAATGGTGCCACGGTAACATTCTGGTTCCGGTAACTCGTTGGAGTACCGGTGCAAAAGAGCAAGTGTGCGGAGCGAGTCACGCAAGGATGGTGGGGTTATCCCGGATTCCGGGTTCCCACATGTCGACGACAAGGCAACGATGAACTCGTAATGAATAACTCAGACACGGTGCAACCACGAGCATCTCATACATCACACATGCATTCATTCACGGGCGGTCGTCTCGATGGTTATACCTTTCGAAGCGTGCATTTTCGGAACGGATCAAGTTCGTAGAGGTAAGTAGGCGGAAGTATATGTTCTCGCGGCGGTAGTTGTACACGTTGGCGGTAGTCGAACTTGACGGCTCCGTTACACGGTTCTTCGGAGACAGTAGTGGTATACGGTTCTTAGACGTTCATAGTCATGGTGAGGAACTTGACGAAACCCAAGGTGACGGTAGTTGTACATGGTCCACGAGTTGTCGATCGTTCAAGGTCTGACTTGCGGGTCTTGCCGACATGAAGGGGTACTTGGCGTTTTCGTAGAGGTACTCTCGATCTTTGTGACGGTAGTCGTTCCTGTTCGGAGAGGTGCTTGATGACTCCAAGCCCTTCGCGGTCGATGATAGTTGAAACTTGACGCTTGCGATGCACACGTCTTCGTCGACGGTAGTGGTACACTAGTCTGAGAGGGACTTGGCGAAAAAATCCCGGTCTCAGGTTCTGTAGTCGTTCACAGGGCCCAACACGGGGTCTTGGCGAAATCGGGGAGCACCTTGGCAGTCTTGGCGGTCAATGACGGGAGGCGGGCAGCGAAGCAGGGACGTGTGGACGCTGTTGTTGCCTACCAGGAGGCAAAGGAAGGCGGTGACAAGCTCGGGGTGGCGCTGGGAGGACGGCGACGAGGCGGACTAGGCCGGCGAAGCAGGAGGATGGAACTGCTGTTGCAGAGACCTTGGCGTAGGGACGAGGAGGAGGTGCGCACGGCAACACTCACCTTGAGGGTTTGGGCAGGAGAATCCCACCCGCTCGAGGGGCTTGTCCTCGGGCGCGATGGGGATGCAGGCGCTGGTCATGGTCACCGGCGGCGACCGGACGTGGAGAGGCACTGGAGGTGACGAGCCCCTGGACTTGGCGCGGAGGAGGCTGGGTTCTTGCCGAGACCAGAGTGAGGAGGACGAGAGCATTCGGCCGGCATGGTCGTCTCACCATGAACCCGAGGCAGGAGAGGAGCGAGCTTGGGGCGGCCGGTGAGAACGGCGATGCAGGATCCGGGCAGCGCGCAGCCACGGAGGATAGGAAGGAGGAGCGTGAGGAAGAGGGAGGTTGGCATTGTCCTCTCCCTGCATGACGGCGCTCGGGGGGGACAAGACGAACGAGGGGAGAGGGAGGTGGAGCGATGGAAGAGAAGGACGAGGGGATCGGGCAGGGCTCGTGCAGAGGGTCTCTGGCGGCGCGAGCTGGAGACGAGGGAGAGGGGTTCGGTCGTGGGAGAGAGCGATGGTTGTAGGTGCGGTTGGCCTAGGGTTAGAAAGGGGGCGCCTGGGCCTCGGAAGTGGATGGGCCGGCCTGCTAGGAGGCCTAAGTGGCCAGCGGTGCAGGCCGCCTCTCTCTCTCTCTCTATTTTTCTTCTTATCCATATATAATATGAATAGAACGTTGGAAGAAATGCTCAGAGGGTTTGCCAGATAAGTAGAATGATATAAGGATATTCTGAGGTCCTGGATTTATGAAGGATTTGAATAAAATGGTTTGGGCATTTTTAAGGATAGAAAAATAATTCATGTTTGAATTAAATTCAAACTTGAGCCATTTTTTAATCCAACCAAAACAAGTCCCAAATGGGATCAGATTTGGTAGAGGGGTTGAGGACATGGTCTAAAATTGATAGGAAAATATTGAACATTTATGGAGGAATAAAAATGCCAGTTGCCAAAAAAGAAAGAAAGAAGAAGGAAGGAGGAGGCGATAGTGCATTGATAGGTTGAGAGAGGAAACAAGGGGTACAATGCAACACATGGCATAACAAGTGAAATGGGCATGGTGCAAGAAGCAAAGATGAAGTTGAGAAAGAGACAATGCAGGGGTTGATGCACTGTGCAAAGAGACTTAGGTTTAGGCAAGAGGGAAAACGAAGAACAAGTTTGGTCTTCGAACGGTCAACAAAAGCAAGGGGGGACGCGGCAGCTACGAGCGGATGCAAGTTTTAAAAAACAAAGACGGCAACGAGTGCCGATGCAATGCAAATGATGACATGATGAATGCAAACAAACAAATAAATAACACAACTGACACGCAAGACATGGAAGGCATCTAGAGCATCGGTCTCGGGGCGTCACAACACTCCACCACTACAAGAGGATCTCGTCCCGAGATCTAGGATGGCACCCGGGAGAAACGGAAGAGGAAAAGGTAAGACTAAGTTGCTTCTTTGACAAACGAGTGAAACAAAAGAATCTTGAGAGGTAGAAAAATTGAAAGAAAGAATACAACGATGATGAACAGGGTTGAAAACACTCCGTTAGAAAAGAGGAACAAAGAACATTACTAGAACATTGTAGGTTGAAAGTCATAAGACAAAGATTGCAATGGACAAGAAGTACATGCAAGCACTCCGGTTCAAATGTGATGTACAAGGAACGATAACAATTACGACAACACTCCAGTTGGAAATGGTAGGTAAGGAAATGAGCTTGACAAAATGAGAGGATACTTTAAAAGAGGACACGACACTCCGACTAAAAGTGTCGGATTTCGGGTTCCGGCCGACCCTTGAGGTTCGAACACTGGGGTGCGCACGGAGATTTCGCCTTCTACCTACCTGCACCCCTCCGCCTTGCTAAGATCTAAGCTATGGAAAGAACAGCACAAGAGACACAGGGTTTATACTGGTTTGGGCCACCGTTGTGGTGTAATACCCTACTCCAGTGTGTGGTGTGGTGGATTGCCTCTTGGGCTGATGATGATGAGCAATACAAGGAAGAACAGCCTCGCGAGGGTCTATTCTTGGCTGGGGGGATGAACTTCTAGGAGGAGTTCAGTCGCCCTTCTCTCTCTCTGTGTGTGATGCTACTCGGTCTGATCCTAGCTAGTTTCTCTCTTGGCTTCTAGATTCTCCCTTCTTAATTGCGATCCGATCTCCGATCTCCCCTCTACCCTGTGGGTGGCTAGTCCTATTTATAGGCAAAGGCCCTGGGCCTCTTCCCAAATATTGAGCAGGAAGGGCGCCAACAATTGGCCATTTTGAAGGGGAACATCTGGTACACTTATCCTGACTAAAGTTGGTCCTCGCCTACCAAAGGCTCTGGTGGTGACGCTGGCTTGGGCTCCGCAATGAGTTCCTCCCTGCCGTTGGACTGGTCTTGGTCTCGTTGCACCGAAATGGGTGCCTTTGCTTGATGCTCTCGCCTGTGCTTGCTCCCTTTGCACCAAAGAGGAAAGGAGGACACTGCGCGGCTGGCGCCCGCCTGGCGCCTTTGGTCGTCATGGCTTGCGTCACGGGCACCTCGTGAGGTACCCCGCCTTGATCTCTCCGCCTCCTCGCGAGCCAGCTTGATGAGGCCGTGCCTAAGAAAGCTCCGTGTCGTCCGCCCCGCGAGGCTTGGCCCCTCGTGAGGGTCTTGGGTCTGTGTTGATGAAGATGGGCCGCGCTGGGCCCCTCCTCGAGCCACGCCGCAGGCCGCAGGCAGGCAAGTCTAGGGACCCCCGTTCCCAGAGTGCCGACAGTAGCCCCCGGGCCCAAGGCGCGTCCGGACTTGGCCGTGCAGGGAGGCGAAAGGGCAAGAGCGAAGCGCCGCGGGCCCTAAGAGCCTGCGGCCTTGGGCGCCGCGTGGCGGTTGAATGGACGTGGGCACCTCAGCAACCGCGCGAGTTGATAAGGGAGCGGCATCTGCCTAGGCTTTGCTTTTTTGCATTCTCCGGTTGCTGCTCAGATCCCCTTTCTTGTGCCTCTCCTTCCTTCCTCCAAAATTTCCAGATCTACTTCGACCGCGTGACCTAGGAAGCCATGGCGCCTCGTCAGTCCCCGGCCGGAGCTTGGTACTCGTCTGCCCTGGACTCGTCGAACGTGTCTGAGGCGAGCCTCGCTCGGTGGCGCCGGATGGCGGCGGCGTAGGGCATCGATGGGGTGAAGGTGTTTAAGGCCGGCTCCGCCACCCCTGAGGGCCAAGGGAGCACCTTCTATCCGTTCTTTGTAAGCGCCATTGCTGTTAGCCTGGTGCCTCCCTTCTCGGAGTTCTTCTTCTCTGTCCTCCGCCATTATAAGCTACAGGCTTTGCATCTCCACCCCAACTCCGTCCTTCTCCTGGCAATCTTCGCCTATTACTGCAAGGCTCATGTTGGGGTGCAGCCCTCAGTGGCCTTGCTGCGCCACTACTTCTACCTCCGGACCTCTCGCGGTCCTGCTTCCGCGTGCGCGAGCTTCATCGCGTACGGTGGCGCCATTGCCATTTCGAACCCCAGGAAAAGGATTGAGGGCTTCAGGAGCAAGTGGGTCTTGGCAGATGCTGGGCGCATCCACCCTCGGCTGATCTTGCCCACGGAGAAACCCACGAGCTCCAGCGATTGGGGTCGAGCGGAGCTCGCGGACCCCCGCGCGAAGCTGGTGTTGGAGAAGATGGACGCGGATCTGAGGTCGGCCAACATGGCGGCGGCGAAGCTGACCAGCGCGTCGCTGCTGAGGGAATTCCTGGAGCACCAGCTGGCTCCGCTTTGGCAGTACTCACTTCTGATGTGGAGGCCCCATCCGAGCCCCGCGGTCTTGGCCGACGAAGATTTGGCTACGGTCCTCCAATCTCTGGTCAGGGGCGATGTGGCGAGGTTGGAGGGCGCTCCTACGCCCTTGTTCCTCCACGACGACTGGGAGCAGGTAGTGGAGTCCATGCCCGTCTTCAACGGGGACGGGCCCGTGCCCATGGAAACTCCCGGGGAATCGGTGGACGTGTCCTCCGACGACTCCAGCGAAGAGGAGGAAGGAGGGGAGCGGGAAAAAGGGCCTAACTCCGAGGCGACTGACGGAGAGTCGAGGCCTCTCCTCCCCCGGCGCAGGTCCCGCACTCTCCGCCTCTCTCCGAGCGATGACGACGAGGATGATGACGAGCAGGGCGGCGGGAGCTTGCCCCCGAACCCGAAGAAGGACAGGACCGGGCTGATCTCCCGCGGGTCTGACCCGGCCCCGAGGCGGACCGCAGACGCGCCTTCCGCTCCTGAGCTTCCCAAGGTTGACCCTTCCAGCCGGCCTTCAGGCTTCAAATTTGGCCGGAGGCTGCCTGAGCTCACTGGCGACGACCCGTAAGCACTTGATTCTTGTCTTTATTTCTTGTTCTGCTGCTGAGACTTGACGTCCACATCTTTTGGACAGGCTGGAGCCCGCAGCAAAGAAGCCGAAGGGAGCTCCTGAGGTTCCATCCGTGGCAGCGCCTCTGCCCGCGAAGGAAGGTGACCGTGACGCACGGGCTTCTCCTGCCCGGTCGTCCTCGCGAGGCCTGGCTGAGCCGGCTGGGGCGAGCTCAGCCCCCATGGCCCAAGTGACTCCCGAGGTGCCTTTGCCTGCTGCCGCCTCTACAGCCGTTGGGGCGCAGTAGGCTCCGCCTCAGGATGTTGTGGTCGCGCTGCCGCCTTCTCCTCCTACTCCACCGACTGCTGTTTCTCCGACTCCTCCTGCCATTCTGGATCATGCTGCTGCTGAGCTAGACCGGCTGTGGCAGGATCTTCTTGGTGCCGACCCTCGCTTGGTGGTCGGGCGCTTGGAGCTGGCTTCAGGATGGATTCGCTCCAACGCTTTGATTCGGCTGGCGCTGGTCCAGGCCTCAACAGCTTGCGATGAGGAGAGGCATGCCGTCCTTGAGGCAAAGGCTGCTCATGACGCAGCCCTGGGGGAGGTGGTCGACGTCCGTGGTCGCTGCAAGGCGCTGGAGGATGAGCTGCAAGGCCTGCAGGACCAGCTCGCGAAAGAGGCCCGCCTTCGCCAGGAGCAGGAAGAAGGCGTGAAGGCTCGCGAGGCGGCCGTCAAGGAGAGGGAGGTCAAGCTCAGGAGGCGCCGTGACTGCCTAGGCGCGCTGGAGCAGGAGTTGGGGGCGAGGAAGGTCGAGCTAGACGACAAGGCCCAGGTTCTTGCCGAGGACCGCATGGCCTTCGCGGAGATGGAGGCGAAGGCTCGCTCCTTGCTGAGGACGCTTTACGACAGCGGCCTGGAGAGCCCGCTGGCTGGTGCCGAGGATGGCCCCGCCAAGCTGCTTCCCTTCCTGGTTCGCGCTCTTGAAGATGTCGCCCTTGGCCTTGGCCCCACGGCCGAGGCCGAGGCGCGTGTCCTGTCTTCTACAGCGCTGACGCGGGTCCTCACCCACATCTACCTTCGCGATCCCGGCGTCGACCTTGACAGCCTGCTGGAGCCAGTAAGCGGCGAGCGTGCCACTGCCGCTGCCGAGGCCGTGAAGGGTCGCGCGGAGGCTCTGCTGGGGAAGTTCCGGGCCTTCAGCACCAAGCCGAAGCAAGGCGCTGCCGACCCTGCTGCTCCATGAGGCGAACCCACTCCGCGCTGCTCCACCGCCGACAAGTGACTCTGTTATGGCTCCTGTCCTGCCTTTAATTCCTGCACATGTATCATGCTCGGGGAGGCGTTTAAACTTGCGTTTGGCATTGAGATAACAGTGTGGACTGTAATATTTGCTTTTGAATTCCTTGAAATTTACGCTTTTCCTTCCTACTTGCTTATGTTCTACGCCGGCAGAGCCCGGGCCCGCGCATACCTCAGCCGCCGTTAGCCCTGACCGGAAACCAGGACAGGACCAAGGAGTGAGGGGCTACGTGACAAGTTAGGCTCCTGAGTTGCGATGCTCAGGAGTCCCCCTTGGCGCACGAACAGCAAGTAGGGAGGTGTGATGTGGGTGGATTTACCGTTCTATGTCTGCAGAGCCCGGCCGCGCACATACCTCAACCGCCGTTAGCCTTTCGGAACTAAGGAGTGAGGGGCTACATGACCAGTTAGGCTCCTGAGTCGCGATGCTCAGGAGTCCCCCTTGATGCTCAAACGGCCTTCGTACCTTGGCTCCGCTCGGGGAGAGACGCGCGACGAACCAGGCCCGGGGGGGCCTGGCTGGGTGGCGTGCATCTGGGCGTGACCCAGGCGCAGCCCCCGTGCCCAGCCCCCTCGCGCGGCACTCCCGAGGGGAGGCGTTACGATGAGGCTAGACATTGAGCTCTGGGCTCCCTGAGGTTGATGCGACCCGGGGGCCGCCCTCAGTTGTTTATCACCAGCGCGGAGCATAGCGCTTCCGTATGTGTACGGGCATAGCCGCTCCTCGGCAGTGTCGTCAGCCAGCACGGAGCATGGTGCTTCCACTAGTACGTGGGAGGGGGCTCCCCTCCGGGAGGAGCCCCCGAGGCGTGTACAACCCCGCCCTGACACGTGGCTGGCATGGTAGGGCCTGGCGAGGTGTATCTGGGCACCCGTGAGCCAGCGCAGGACTCACGGGGCCCTACCTCTAGGCGGGTTGCGCCTGGCACTGGGCCTTATCTTGTGATGTGTCCCTGCAAATTTGGTTAGATGCCGGCACTCTACGTCCTCGGGTCCCGGCCCTCGAGCTGGTCTCAGCCGTCGCTGGTATGCCAGGTCGCGATGCCGTGGACAAGGCCAGAGGGTGAGGGCTGGAGAGCCAGTAAGAGCCTTGAGTCGCGATGCTCAGGTACCCCCCCTTTAACATGCAAGTGGTCGGCATGGAGAAGAAGAGGTGTCGTGGACAGGCATCAAATAATCAAGCATGGTGGGTCAAACGCATAGCCGGAAATAAACGCAAAAGGGGATACATGCCGTTGGGTCTGGCCCGAGCGACTTGAGGGATGATGCAGCCCGAGGGGCGCCCCCAACAAGGTAAGCTAACAACATAAAATAAAAGGGATATATGCCGCAGGGACGGACCCACGCGGCCTGGGAATAATGCAGCCCTGGGGGCGCTCCCAGCTGGAAATGAAACTTGAAAGATGTCACCTGATGATGTTGAGGATGAAAGAGTGTTGGCGTAGCAGACTCGGTGGGCTGCGGAAGCCGATCCTCACGAGCCCCCAGGCCCAGGGCTCGGGAGGCTCCGGAGGCGCTGGTGGCTCCTCGCGGACCATATCCATCTCCGCCAGGGCTGCGGAACACCTGGCCTCTTGAGCCTCCATGATGCCCCTCATGAGGCGCTGGTACGTGGCAGCCGCGTTCGGCAAGCCGTAAGGCATGCGAACGTAGCTGTGGGGTGGACCTTCGCAGCGCCCCACTCGCGAGGGCCAGAGGCGCTCCAGAGAGGCGACTCGATTGAGCCCTGGTATGTCGATGCAGACACGCAGCCCACCATCCTCGCCTGGATGGGGAGCCATAGCTGGTACGTGGCGGCCGCCTCTCATGACTCTTGACTCCTGTAGCTCCTGAATTGCCTTGCTGACGAACTCCTGAGGGTCTGGCCCTCCTTGCCTTACTCCTTCTTGAGGGAAACGTGCTTCGAAACACGCCTCCATGTGGTGCCCAAGCGCCTCCCTCGTGACCTTAGCCAGGTCGGTGGCCCTCCAGGGGAGAGCCCCCGAGCCCTGCCTGAGGAGGGCGCCGGGCGCGCTTTCCTATGCGATGGAAGGAGGTTCCCCCTCGGCAGGCGCGGGCCCTGAGGGGCCTGCCTCCTGAGGGGCCGGGCCGGATGATGTCTTCTTCTTCTTGGGGGCGGTCTCAGGAAGCCTCCTGCTTCCGCGATCCGGGTCTTCCAGCGATGCGGCCTGAAAGGCTCGTTCCAGGGAACACACCGCGTCCTTCTCTTCACAGGGCACCGTGATGACTCCGCCACTTCCTGGCATCTTGAGGACGTTGTAGCCGTGGTGAGTTACGGCCATGAACTTGGCCAGCGCTGGGTACCCAAGGATGGCATTGTACGGCAGGCGAATGTGAGCGACGTCGAAGTCGATGAGCTTGGTGCGGTAGTTGTCGCGTGCCCCGAAGGTGACAGGGAGGCGGACCTGCCCAATCGGGACTGTGGAGCCGTCGGTGACTCCGGAGAAAGGCTTGGTTGGCTGAAGCTGGTTGTAGGGCACTTAGAGATTGTTGAATGTTTCCATGGACAGGACGTTGAGCCCTGCCCTGCCATCGATGAGGGTCCTGGTGACCACCACGTTGCTGATGATTGGGGAACAAAGCATCGGGAGGACTCCGGCTGTGGCCGTACACTTGAGATGATCTGCTGAGCTGAATGTGATGGCGCACACCGACCACCTGAGAGGGCGCGTGGCTTCGAGCTTGGGGAGGACTGCATTCACTTCGCGGGGGAACTGCTTGAAGATGCGTTGAGAGGCTGGAGCTTGAGCCCCGCCCAGGATGCAGGCGATCGCGCGCGGCTCCTGGAAGCCCCCAGCCCCCTCGTCCTGATGGCGGTCCTCGTTTCTCCTTGGCTACGGCGGCAACGGAGGGAGGCCTGCGTTGCCTGGCAGGCGATCCTCGTGAGGCTGATCCCTCCAGTCTCCCTCATGAGGCGGGTCTTGCCATTGATCCTTGCGAGGTCGATCGCGCCACCCTTGGCACGGGCAGCGGTCTTCCCAGTGTCCTGCGTTCCTTCCTCCTCCTCGACCGTAGCCCCGGTCACCGCGGTCAGGGCGACGGCCAATCCTTCCTTCTCGCACGGCTCGGAGCTCTTGACATTCGTTGGTGTTGTGGGTGTGGAGGTCGTGGTACACACAGTACCGACTGCCTTTCGAAGATTCGGGCTGATCTTTGCCCCGCTTGGTGTCTGGTTCTGCCGCGAGCACGGCATCCCCCTTGCGCTTCACATCCTTGGCCTTGGGCTTCTTCTCTTCTGGGTCCGCGGCAGGCAGCTCGAGGAGGGAGAGACGCCCTTCTTCAGCCCTGGCGCACTTGGTTGCCAAGTTGAACAACTCCAAGGAAGTGCACAGGTCTTCATGCATCGCCAGCTCCTCCTTCATCTTGACGTCGCGCACGCCGTCGGAGAAGGCTGAGATGATGGCCTCCTCGGTCACCTTGGGAATCTTGAGGCGTGCGTTGTTGAAGCGTTGGATGTACTTCTGCAGGGTCTCTCCGGGTTGTTGCTTGATGCGGCGCATGTCGCTCACGGCGGGTGGCCAGTCGCGAGTACCTTGGAAGTTGGCGATGAAGCGGGTGCGCATCTCGTCCCAGGAGGAGATCGTGCCTGGAGCCAGGTTCAGGAGCCAGGTGCGGGCCCCGTCCTTGAGCGCCATGGGAAACCAGTTCGCCATGACCTTCTCGTCTCCGTTGGCAGCTTCGATGCCCAGCTCATAGAGCTGGAGGAACTCCGCAGGGTCGGCCGTGCCGTCGTAACGAGGAGGCAGGTCTGGCTTGAACTTGCCAGGCCACACGATGTTGCGTAGCTCGGTGGTGAAGGCATGGCAGCCTGCTGTGGCCACGGGAGGCCTTGGGTGACGGAGAGCTTAGTCTTGCATGTCCCCACAAGCTGCAGCTGGGAGCAGTGCGGGGTCTTGACGTGCGGGAGCAGGTGCATGGTCGGGACGCGCTGGAGCAGGGAGCGCCCGGGCAGCTTCTTGCGGGCGAGGGACTTCTTGGCAGCTCTGCTCTTGCCGCGCTGGCACCTGACGGAGCGGGTTCCGTCCAGGGGCCACGCGCCTTGGAGCCATGGCACCTTCTTGAGGAGGAGGCGACTGGGGCGCCCCCGGAGCTTCGTCACCTGCGCAGGGCGGGGTGCGGTGCTACGGAACGGACGGCACAGGAGAGCCCCCTGCGGCGCAGACGAGCTCGGCGACGCGGTCGAGCCATTCTTCGTAGACGTCATCGACGGGACGGTAGCGCAGGAGCTCGTTTGCCGCGATGAGCGCAGCTCGAGCCTCCATGGGTGCGCGGAGCGCGCGGGACGAAGAACCAGCTGGGATGAGCGAGGGAGTAGCGGTGCGGCCGTCTTGCCGCATGGACGGATGCTGAGACGACGCTTGCTGCTCGTCCCCCGCCGGGCCGGTGGCGGCGTTGACGGCAGGTGACGGGGAACGGCGAGGACGCCCGCCGACAGGAGCCGTCTAGGCGACGTGGGAAGCGAGAGCGGCCCGGCGCTCGGCGCGGGCACGACGAGCGTCAGACATGGACATGATGGTCGGAGGAGAACGGGGTGGTGGAAGACGAATTTCGGCGCACCCCTACCTGGCGCACCAAATGTCGGATTTCGGGTTCCGGCAGACCCTTGAGGTTCGAACACTGGGGTGCGCGCGGAGATTTCGCCTTCTACCTACCTGCACCCCTCCGCCTCGCTAAGATCTAAGCTATGGAAAGAACATCACAAGAGACACAGGATTTATACTGGTTCGGGCCACCGTTGTGGTGTAATACCGTACTCCAGTGTGTGGTGTGGTGGATTGCCTCTTGGGCTGATGATGATGAGCAATACAAGGAAGAACAGCCTCGCGAGGGTCTGTTCTTGGCTGGGGGGATGAACTGCTAGGAGGAGTTCAGTCGCCCTTCTCTCCGTGTGTGTGTGATGCTACTCGGTCCGATCCTAGCTAGTTTCTCTCTCGGCTTCTAGATTCTCCCTTCTTAATTGCGATCCGATCTCCGATCTCCCCTCTACCCTGTGGGTGCCTAGTCCTATTTATAGGCAAAGGCCCTGGGCCTCTTACCAAATATTGAGCGGGAAGGGCGCCAACAATTGGTCATTTTGAAGGGGAACATCTGGTACACTTATCCTGACTAAAGTTGGTCCTCGCCTGCCAAAGGCTCTGATGGTGACGCTGGCTTGGGCTCCACAATGACTTCCTCCCTGCCGTTGGACTGGTCTTGGTCTCGTTGCACCGAAACGGGTGCCTTTGCTTGATGCTCTCGCCTGCGATTGCTCCCTTTGCACCAAAGAGGAAAGGAGGACACTGCATGGCTGGCGCTCGCCTGGCGCCTTTGGTCATCATGGCTTGCGTCACGGGCACCTCGTGAGGTACCCCGCCTTGATCTCTCCGCCTCCTCGCGAGCCAGCCTGATGAGGCCGTGCCTGAGGAAGCTCCGTGTCGTCCGCCCCGCGAGGCTTGGCCCCTCGCGAGGGTCTTGGGTCTGTGTTGATGAAGATGGGCTGCGCTGGGCCCCTCCTCGAGCCACGCCGCAGGCCGCAGGCAGGCAAGTCTGGGGACCCCCGTTCCCAGAAGGCCGACAAAAAGGATAAGCACGAAAAGAACACGATCCTCACCATCCTAGATGATGAGTGAAAAGAACAACATCACAATGCCTCTGGAACGAAAGAATAGAAGTTGGATCGTTTGAAAGGAAAGAGTAGAGAAGAAAATGACAACCTCTGCCACAAATGAGCTTGGAAAAGCACCCTTCCAAGAAAATTATGACCGAGTTATTGGAAAACCAACAACGAAAGCTTGTAGTGGGCTTATGGAAAACTTCTCAAAATTGAGGCGAAATTCTGCCACTACGGAGACAATAGGTTGGATTGATATCAACAAGGAGATGAGAAACAAATTTCAGCGGGAGGATAAATGAAGAACTTGGGTCATTTATAAACACCATAAATGGCAACAATCCTTAGGGAATCTTTAGGTGAAATTAACCCAAGATAACTCCAATGAAGAGATTGGTGGATTTAAAATATCTCATTCTTGACAACATGTGAATCATGAAACACGAAAGAAATTATCAAGAATGACATAACACCACCTCAAAAGATAAGGTAGAAGGAATTGCACTACAGAATGCAAGATGAAGAATTCTTGAGCTCCTTTGAAAAGAATCTTGATCAACACTTCGAGAAGGAATTAAATCCTTGCTGAACCATCATGTAGAACCTCCCTGAAGAACTCTGGTAATGAAAGAATGATCAAACGAAAGGGAAGTTGAAAAGAACTTCGGAAGAAACCTTGCAATGATTAGAAGAAGCTTTGAAATGATATAATTGAGAGAACTTGGAACTCCGGGAAAGTATAAAGCACTTGAACTGAGAGTTTAAACATCATGAGCAAACCCCGGAAGAATGAATCAATCACTTGGATGGAGCAAGAATAAGAATTATGTTATGTGTATCCTTCACCAATTAAATTGATGACAAGCAATGGATTGCATACAACTTATTCTTGTAGAAAGGATTAAGATAGGTATGGCACAAACTTGAGAAGGTCTTCAACGACCCACCGGTAGGATTGAAAAAAACGAATAAATTGATATGATAACCATGGCAAAGAAATGTTGAACGAACCACCGTAAGAATTGAAAAAGAAAGTAGCAAAAGCACAATTCACCGGGAAGAATTGGAAAATGAATGAAGATACTTGCTAGCATTTAGATACGTGAGAACAAATAGATCACGAGCTTATTAGAGAATATTTGCATGATGCACCGGTAAGATTTAGAGAACAAAAGCTGAAAGCTGAGTATGAATAAATCCGAAATGGTGGCCTTCAGAGAATCAAATTGAAAAGAATCTTGAATTGCTCCAGATAGGTGAAAAGAATTCTCACAATCAAAAACAATTATGAGAGGATGGCAACAAGCTAGAACCATGAATCTTGAAGAGAATGGAGCAATATTGAGAGAAAAATTTTCTTCGGTCTTCAAATGTTGAGAATGACGATGCGAAACATCAACATGAGTTGTTGAGATACTCCGGGATGAATATTAGAAAGATTGGACCGACGATGAAAAGAATTTGAAAGATCTTGGAGAAAGACATTTGATTGACGATAACTCATTCTTACGTCAAACTTGGAAAAGAATTTGAGAGTAACTCCGGAAAAATTAGAAGAGTCAGGTAAGATCCTGGGAAAAGACATGTGGGTTAGGGCCCACTCAAAAGAAACACCATTGAACGATTACTTGAAAAGAGAGATTGCACCGGTTGAGTTAAATGGCTTGAATGAGATAACAACCTCGAAATAGGTTTAACTGATCTTGAATGAAAAGACGAGCCTTCTGAGATCTCTTCAGCACTCCAGACAAATGAATAGCAAGAGGTGAATGATTAAGAGGTGCACCGACATGAGAAGGTATTTGAAACGAGGAAAAAGTTATGATCAACAAATCTTGAATTGGATCCACTGGAGAAGAAAAGAGAACGAAGAATGATAAACTTGTAGAGCATCTTCATGTGAACCACCGGGTAAGAACATTGGCGGAAAAGAATGGAGAGACTTCTCATCAATAACATGATGGTTGATTAAGAAATCCGAATCCTTGAAGGAAAAGGGTGGGAGGGTGGGAAAACAAAGACAATTTGGGATAGATGAAACAAACACCGTTGAGAATACTTAGAGTTGGTCTTGTGGATGTCGAAAATGAACAGATCCACTTGAAGAGAAACACACCGGTTGAAAAGGATTGACATGACAATCTTGATTAACAAGAAGGATTAGTATTCACATAGAAAATATGAGAACACCGCTTAGGAAAAGTATGGAATCAACACTTGACATTGAAGCAACTCGAATACCACAATCAAAACAAAACAAAGGATTGGCTTGCAGAATAAGCCGGAAACAAACATATGATAGACCCCATATCGTATCATGTGTCTGTTGGAAGGATATCCTACAATATACTTGAATTCCCACTTATAAACTCCCGAAACTTTCTGGTTATGCAATCAGGTGTTGGGGATACATGGGAAGCATAATATCTCACCCAAACTAACAAATCCTACATCCAGCTGTATCCATCCTTCAACACATAACCAAGAAACCTTCGGAAATCATTTACCTCAACCTTCGAAAAGCATCCGTTATACGAGTTATGGCAATACTCCCGAACTCCCGCCCCAGTACTGGGTGGCGTCGAGGTTATCTCACCATCAACTGCATAAAGAAGATTTTCAATGTCGGCGAACTCAGGTATTCCAGAACTGCAACGATAAAATTGTGACGACAACACCTCGGAGCTCAACTCCCCGGGACACTGCCACAACCCCTAAATGTCAGGAGGGACCAAGAACAATGTTCTTGTCACAAAACATCGGCACGATTCCAAGATACCCGCGTGATTCTAAATTTTTTTTAGTGAAATTTGAGAAAAGAAGTGTCAAAACTCTACGTCAGGAGGCCTCACCAGAGCGACGAAGGGACTGAGGAGTAAAAAGAATCCTACTCTCCGATATATATAATCCTATAAGACTCAAAACATTTTTCTAGACTCAACAACGCCAGCAATTCGATCAAGCAGGGGGCTCCTAAGTCGGGAAAGGCTCTGATTACCAACTTGTAACACCCACGATGCGGCTATATCTCCCACGTGTCGGAGCACAACTTAGAGGCATAACCACGTAGTAGGCATGTCGCAAGAGGGGTAATCTTTACACATCCCATGTACTGAATAAGGAAGGGATAAAGAGTTGGCTTACAATCGCCACTTCACACAATACAAAAATATAGCATTACATCATCTCAAAAGATGCAATCAAGGTCCGACTACGGAACCAAATAAAGAAAGACAACCCCTAATGCAAAATATCCCCGATCGCCCCAACTGGGCTCCACTACTGATCAAAAGGAAATGAAACACAACAACGAAAAGGTCTTCATCGAGCTCCCACTTGAGCTGGATTGCGTCATCTGCACTGGTATCATCAGCACCTGCAACTATTGGAAGTATTTGTGAGCCATGAGGACTCAGCAATCTCACACCCGCGAGATCAAGACTATTTAAGCTTAAGGGGTAGGAAAAGGTAGTGAGGTGGAGCTACAGCAAGCACTAAGCATATATGGTGGCTAAGATACGCAAATAAGAGCGAGAAGAGAAGCAAGGCACGGTCGTGAACTAGAAGTGATCAAGAAGTGATCCTGAAGCTACTTACGTTCAAGCATAACACAAGAACCGTGTGCACTTCCCGGACTCCGCCGAGAAGAGACCATCACGGTTACACACGCGGTTGATGCATTTTAACTAAGTTAAGTGTCAAATTCTCTACAACCGGACATTAACAAATTCCCATCTGCCCATAACCACGGGCACAGCTTTCGAAAGTTCAAACCCTGCAGGGGTGTCCCAACTTAGCCCATCACAAGCTCTCACGGTCAACGAAGGATATTCCTTCTCCCAGGAAGACCCGATCAGACTCGGAATCCTGGTTACAAGACATTTCGACAATGGTAAAACAAGACCGGCAAGACCACCCGTTGTGCCGACAAATCCCGATAGGAGCTGCACATATCTTGTTCTCAGGGCACACCAGATAAGCTAAGCGTACAGGAGCCAACGTAACCCAAGTTGCCAAGGGACGGCCCTGCACGGTGCTTTAGTTTGGACCAACACTCAGAGGAGCACTGGCCCGGGGGTTTAAAATAAAGATGACCCTCGGGCTCCGGAAACCCAAGGAAAAAAGGCTAGGTGAGGCAAATGTAAAACCAAGGTTGGGCCTTGCTGGAGGAGTTTTATTCAAAGCGAACTGTTAAGGGGTTCCCATAACACCCAACCGTGTAAGGAACGCAAAATCAAGGAACATAACATCGGTATGATGGAAACTAGGGCGGCAAGAGTAGAACAAAACACCAGGCATAAGGTCGAGCCTTCCACCCTTTACCAAGTATATAGATGGATTAAAGTAAATAAGATATATTGTGATATCCCAACAAAACCATGTTCCAACATGGAACAAACTTCATCTTCACCTGCAACTAGCAACGCTATAAGAGGGGCTGAGCAAAAGCGGTAACATAGCCAAACAACGGTTTGCTAGGGAAGGTGGGTTAGAGGCTTGACATGGCAATATGGGAGGCATGATATAGCAAGTGGTAGGTATCGCGGCATAGCAAAAGAGCGAGCAACTAGCAAGCAAAGATAGAAGTGATTTCGAGGGTATGGTCATCTTGCCTGAGATCCCGCAAGGAAGAAGAACAAGTCCATGAAGAAGACAAACGGGCGTAGCCGAACGGTTCCTCACAAACACGACGTTATTGGAACTAACCCGGAGAAGCAACACCGAAAAGAAGCAAACAACATAGTAAACAACCAAGCATAAACATGGCATGATGCACAACCAAGTATGATGCATGTCTGGTTTAAATATGCATGGCATGGCAAAATGCACAGACAAAAACTACAAGTTAGGTGGAGCTCAATATGCAATGAGTTGCATATTGACGAAACCCCACATTCGATTATTTAGTTCTCTCCCGTTAGGTACTCAACAAAATTAAATGTTTATTAACATGGCAAGAGGTGAAGCATGAATAAAATACACATTTAGGCATTTTACATGAGGCCAGAAACATCAAACAACAATTCCGGTAAATCCTCATGTGCATTTAGCAATTTAAAGCAAACAACAATTTTAAACATTCTTGATGTTGTTATCATGATGCGGATGTCATGTGCAAGTTTTATGTAGTATTAATGAAAATGTTGACATGATAAGATATGAGGCATTTGCCATCGTGGCGGAAACGAAAGGGGTGCCATGGCAATGACAACGGAAATGGTGCCACGACAACATTCCGGTTCCGGTAACTCGTTGGAGCACCGGTGCAAAAAAGCAAGTGTGGGGTGATCTCGGATTTCAGGTTCCCACATGTCGATGCCAAGGCAACGATGAACTCGTAAAGAATAACTCGGACACGATGCAACCACGAGCATCTCATACATCACACATGCATTCGTTCACGGGCGGTCGTCTCGATGGTTATACCTTTCAAAGCATGCATTTTCGAAACGGATCAAGTTCATAGAGGGAAGTAGGCGGAAGTATACTTTCTCACGACTGTAGTTGTACATGTTGGCGGTAGTCGAACTTGACGGCTCCGTTACACGGTTCTTCGAAGACGGTAGTGGTATACGGTTTTTAGACATTCATAGTCATAGCAAGGAACTTGACAAAACCCAAGGTGACGGTAGTTGTACATGGTCCACGAGTCGTCGATCGTTCAGGTCCGACTTGCGGGTCTTCCCGACATGAAGGTGTACTTGGCGTTTTCATAGAGGTACTTTTGAGCTTTGTGACGGTAGTCGTTCCCGTTCATTCAGAGAGGTGCTTGATGACTCCAAGCCCTTCGCGGTCGACAATAGTTGAAACTTGACGCTTGCGATGCACACGTCTTCGTGTGCGGTAGTGGTACACTAGTCGGAGAGGGACTTGGCGAAAAAATCCCGGTCTCAGATTCTGTAGTCGTTCACAGGGCCCAACACAGGGTCTTGGCGAAACCGGGGAGCATCTTGGCAGTCTTGGCGGTCAACGACGGGAGGCGGGCAGCGAAGCAGGGGCGTGTGCACGCTGCTGTTGCCTGCCAGGAGGCAAAGGAAGGCGGTGACGAGCTCGGGGTGGCACTGGGAGGACGGCGACGAGGCGGACTAGGCCGGCGAAGCAGGAGGATGGAACTGCTGCTGCAGAGACCTTGGCGTAGGGATGACGAGGAGGTGCGCACGGCAACACTCGCCTTGAGGGTTTGGGCAGGAGAATCCCACCCGCTCGAGGGGCTTGTCCTCGGGCGCGATGGGGATGCAGGCGCTGGTCATGGTCACCGGCGGCGACCGGACGTGGATAGGCACTGGAGGTGACGAGCCCCTGGACTTGGCACGGAGGAGGCTCGGTTCTTGCCGAGACCAGAGCGAGGAGGATGAGAGCATTCGGCCGGCGTGGTCGTCTCACCATGAACCCGAGGCAGGAGAGGAGCGAGCTTGGGGCGGCCGGTGAGAACGGCGATGCAGGATCCGGGCAGCGCGCAGCCACGGAGGATAGGAAGGAGGAGCGTGAGGAAGAGGGAGGTTGGCGCTGTTCTCTCCCTGCATGACGGTGCTCGGGAGGGAGAAGACGAACGAGGGGAGAGGGAGGTGGAGCGATGGAAGAGAAGGACGAGGGGATCGGGCAGGGCTCGTGTAGAGGGTCTCTGGCGGCGCGAGGTCAAGACGAGGGAGAGGGGTTCGGTCGTGGGAGAGAGCGATGGTTGTAGGTGCGGTTGGCCTAGGGTTAGAAAGGGGGGCGCCTGGGCCTCGGAAGTGGATGGGCCGGCCTGCTAGGAGGCCTAAGTGGCCAGCGGTGTAGGCCGCCTCTCTCTCTCTCTCTCTCTCTCTCTCTCTCTCTCCCTCTCCCTCTCTCTATTTTCCTTCTTATCCATATATAATACGAATAGAACATTGGAAGAAATGCTCAGAGGGTTTGGCAGATAAGTAGAATGATATAAGGATAAATCTGAGGTCCTGGATTTATGAAGGATTTGAATAAAATGGTTTGGGCATTTTTAAGGATAGAAAAATAATTCATGTTTGAATTAAATTCAAACTTTAATCCAACCAAAACAAGTCCCAAATGGGATCAGATTTGGTAGAGGCGTTGAGGACATGGTCTAAAATTGATAGGAAAAATATTGAACATTTATGGAGGAATAAAAATGTCACTTGCCAAAAAAGAAAGAAAGAAGAAGGAAGGAGGAGGCGATAGTGCATTGATAGGTTGAGAGAGGAAACAAGGGGTACAATGCAACACATGGCATAACAAGTGAAATGGGAATGGTGCAAGAAGCAAAGATGAAGTTGAGAAAGAGAGAATGCAGGGGTTGATGCACTATGCAAAGAGACTCCGGTTTAGGCAAGAGGGAAAACGAAGAACAAGGCTGGTCTTCAAACGGTCAACAAAAGCAAGGGGGGACGCGGCAGCTACGAGCGGATGCAAGTTTTAAAAAACAAAGACGACAACGAGTGCCGATGCAATGCAAATGATGACATGATGAATGCAAACAAACAAATAAATAACACAGCTGACACGCAAGACATGGAAGGCATCTGGAGCATCGGTCTCGGGGCGTCACAAAATCCCACTCTTGAGCTATTCGACCACTTGTCAAACTTTTCGATGAGCCTGTAAGTTGTCTTTATGATCACCGTGTTACAGGTGACGTTTGAGAAACCCCAAACCGTATGGTAAGAAGTGACCATGATACTCTCATGGTCTAAGGAGCAAAATCACATGTTCACACTCTGTGTTATTATAATTGATTAAATACGATATTATGTCAATTCATAAAAGACAAGTTTGGGTCGATTCAATATGATCGTTCTTCCAACGTCATAATCTCAATGTTGTTTTAGGACTATCATTACACTTAACGATATCCAAAATCTAGAAAATGTGATCACCAACAACGCTTGAGCTAGTCTTGGAGGCGAGACTAGGAACCTTTATTTTATCCGTTTATCGTTTAACACGTGCCTATGAGTTTTTCACTGAATCACATATTCCAGGATCACAGTAGTTATAACATGAAATATAAACACTTAATTATGAATATGGAAATATAATAATACAATATTATTGCCTCTAGGGCATATTTCCAACAATTTCCGGCCCATAAATGACCCGTGCTGGAATTGGGACATTTTCGGCCAGGTCTGACTTCAACATGTTAGCGACCCATTGTGGTGCTAGGACACTTCCAGCCCGATGTGTTTTTCGGCCCGTTAACGGCTGATGCAACCCATGGTCATATGCACTAGGACGTGACAACCGGCCTATTAACAACCCATATTCTCGATGACACAAATCCAGCCCGCCCGCACTTTCGGCCTTGTAAAGGCCTATGTAGTAGGTCAGCGCATTTACGGCCCGTGTTGACTTTTGGCATGTTAACGGCCCGCCATGTAAATGGGCCACCATGGGCGGAGATACATTTCAGCCTGCTAATGGCCAATGGGCTATTTGGCACACTTTAGTCCCGATCATCTTTCGGCCTACTGCAAAACCTAGGTATATTCTGGCCCAATGAAGGCCCAATTTGTGTCTCGGCCTGTTAACGGCATGTCGGTGTCAAAACCGGTGGATCTCGGATAGGGGGTCCCAAACTGTGCGTCTAAGGCGGATGCTAACAGGAGGCATGGGACACAATGTTTTACCCAGGTTCGGGCCCTCTTGATGGAGGTAAAACCCTACGTCCTGCTTGATTAATATTGATGATATGGGTAGTACAAGAGTAGATCTACCACGAGATCAGAGAGGCTAAACCCTAGAAGCTAGCCTATGGTATGATTGTATGTTATTGTCCTACGGACTAAAACCCTCCGGTTTATATAGACATCGGAGGGGGCTAGGGTTACACAAGGTTGGTTACAAAGGAGGAGATATCCATATCCGTACCGCCTAGCTTGCCTTCCACGCCAAGTAGAGTCCCATGCGGACACGAGACGAAGTCTTCAATCTTGTATCTTCATAGTCCAACAGTCCGGCCAAAGGATATAATCCGGCTGTCCGGTGACCCCTAATCCCGGACTCCCTCAGTAGCCCCTGAACCAGGCTTCAATGACGATGAGTCCGGCGTGCAGTGTTGTCTTCGGCATTGCAAGGCGGGTTCCTCCTCCGAACATATCACAGAAGAGTTTGAATACCAGGATAGTGTCCGACCCTGCAAAATAAATTCCACATACCACCGTAGGGAGAATAATATTTCCACAAATCTTAATCTGCTGACACGCTTTGGCAACATGACGTCAGGCCATGGCTCGGTGGTTATTCGAACCGTTTTTCTTCAACCAGCTCCACACATAACGCGAGGCGGTTTCTTGACATGTCTTGTCAAAGCAGAGATCATGTTCCCCTAATTACGGGATTCTCATCAATACGGTCGTGGGCAACCCAACCATGCCTAGGACTCCTAGATTTTAGGCAAGTCCCAAACGGCCACTAGGAGGACGCTTGATATTCACCCTCTTTATAAAGGGACAAGGCTTTTACTTTTTTCCCTCCCGTGCTCAATCGAATCCTTCCCCCGCCTCGAGTTCTAACACCCAAAGCCCAGGTCAGGTGCTTCGGACCTTCAATCATGTCCGGATCTAGCCTTCAAGGCCGGTGGATGCCCTCCTCCGTTACGGAAGAGGATATCAAGAAGTTGAGGGAGGCCAGATACCTGACCGCTGAGGTTTCGCATCGGCTGCCTGCCCGAGGGCAGGCCGTCCCTACTCTCGAACCCAACGAGAACGTTGTGTTCATCTCCCACTTCCTCCGAGGCCTAGGCCTCACCCTGGATCCCTTTGTTAGGGGTTTGATGTTCTATTACGGGCTAGATTTCCACGATCTAGCCCCGGACTCCTTTCTCCACATCTCGGCATTTATTGTCGTATGCGAGGCCTTCCTCCGCATTACCCCTCACTTCGACCTGTGGCTCAAGACCTTTGACGTGAAGCCGAAGATGGTCGAGGGGCAGCACGTAGCGTGCGGAGGCGCATTAATAAGTAAAATCGCTTGAGCTCCATGGCCAAAGGGTTCCTTTCCAGAGGTGTCCGGATTATGGCAGCGGGAGTGGTTTTACATCACAGCTCCCAGAAGTGCCAAGTGGGTGGCCGCCCCTGCTTTCCACTCGGGCCCTCCACCACAACTGATGTCATGTATTAGCAGAGGGCTGAGCTGGGGTCCAGCCAAGGACGTGCCTATACTCCAAAGCCGCATTCAAGATCTCTTCGATGGAGATTTCAGTCTGGTTACGACGATGCAAGTCATGCTGGTTCGTCGAGTCCAGCCTTGCAAACGTCGGCCCCTCCGCATGTGGGAGTTCAACCCAGAAGGGCCGCGCACTATTCAGAATTTCCTCGGCCTGACGCACGAGGAGATGTACAAATCATTCTTCAGACCCCAAATAGAGTGTCCGGATACTACCGAGGACGTGGTCCTGAGCAGCAACCGTACCACCGACCAAGTAATCCTCTAGTCGAACACACCGTCTTTCATTTACCATGACGTCATTCTGAGAAATCGCTCTTTGACCAGGACTGGCTAACAAAGGCGAAGATGATTCGGTGTTCGGCCCCCCTTCCCGGGGGTTTGGAGAATCCGGTACTGAAAAAGATGCTCGAGCTAGCACCTCGCCCGGAGCCCTCAAAGGAAGATAAAGGGGGGAATAATGAGGTCGAAAGCGGGCCCCCATCACTACCAATTCCAACCGAGGGAATGAGCGCCTCCGTGAAGGAGGATAACCAAGGGGAAGAATCTGACCTTCTCTCGCTTCGGGGAAGGAATAGGACTGCCTCTGAAGATCCGGAAACCAAGGCTTCCAAACGGGAGAAGAAGTCTCCACCAGAGGGTCCTGCCTCGGAGGGTGCTTTTGCCGCACAAAGTCCGTGCGGGGATCAGCCCTCTAACGAGCCATAAGTGATCAAAAAATACTTAATAGTAAATATATTCTACCTTACTCCCGAGGAAAATAACCAAAGCGTTTATCTCGCAGTTCGGATCTTAGCCCTTCTCAACGGAGCTCGTCTTCAGGGGACCTTCTTCCGGAGATGATGGAGAACGAAACGCCTCCCCCGGACTCCCCCGCTCAAGAAGCGGGCGACCTTGAAGTGTCGTCACAGAGGGCCTCTCCGGATCCGGTGAGGCCAGAAGATAATCCTATAGTCACCCGAAGTCCCCAGCATCCGGCTCTTGAAGAGAGCAAACAAAAGAGTCCGGCACCGTCCGGTATGCGGTCGGACGCACTGAGGGATCTGCTAAGGTGGGCGACCATCTCGGAAGAACACCATACATTGATGGGTACGGTGATGGAAAGGATTTCATCCGCCGAAAGCGGGTTGCATGATGCCTTTATGAGTCTACTGACAGGCTTTGAGGTACGTAAAATGGTGTACATTTGTGATGGTACCACACATTTTTAGGTGTGCCCTGTGTAGATAGTAGCCCATGAGACTCTGGTTGTCGCCGAGAACGATGGCAAATAGAGGATCATAGTCCCGGGTAATAACCATACTGCTTTATGTGCAGGTGATGGAAGCTCCGGTGGCTGGCCGGACTAATGAGTTTGCCGAACTAAAGCGACAACTGGATGGGGCAGATGCCGACATCGAGCTTGTTAACAAGCAGCTTGATGAGGCATAGGGTAAGTAATGTTTTTTCGGTCAATGTCACATAGTAAGAGCAGCGTGATGCCAGTATCTTTAATATGTTGTGACTGCAGATGGAGCTGCCGCCATGGAGACCCTTCGGGCGGAACTTGCCCGAGCCAACGAACAAACAAGGATTAGTAATGCAGCCGCTTTAAAGGCGGCCGAAGAGTTAAGAGCCGAGAAGGTCACGCATTGCGAGAGCAAAGAAAAGATGGCCAAAATGGCTGTAAAGTTAAAATACACTACCGACCGTTGCTGGTTCCTTAAAGAAGAAAATCAAGCGAAGGCGACGGACCTCGAAAAGGCCACGATGGCGGCCAAAGACACCCGCTCTGCCATGAGGGCAAAGAAGGAAGAGTTGCGTGAAGCTGGTGATATTGTGGCTAGGAAGCCCTTTTTGCTGCGGAGGAAGTTCGGAGATCCGCGGTATGCCCCTCTGGATCGGCTGTGGAGTTCGGCAAACACATATCTGGATTTGACGGCGAGTGCTGTCGATGCGGCCGAATACTTCCGAGATCAAATAGATCGTGAAGTGGACAAGCTATTGTGGTTGTAGTTTAGCATTCCATAGTGTCCTCTTCCACTAACTGATCAACTTGCCGAATGGTCTGAACTCAATAGATTGTTCGGACTCGCCATGAGGTCCGTCGTAGATCATCTGTGGCCGGAAAAGCCGAAGCCGAACAGCTATTTCAGCTTAGTGCAGCAGTTCCTTGGTGTGGTGCCGCGCATCAATGCGATGAAGAGATCGGCGTGCATAGAAGGCTCACGGATGGCCCTTGCCCGTGTCAAAGCATACTGGGTGTAGATGGATGCTACCACTGTTGCAGCGTAGGGTTCGGGCATAGGCCGAGTGGCTGCCGAGCACTATTTTGAAGAAGTTCTTGAGGGTGCTTGTTTGATAGAGGCCCGGTGCTCGAAGAATATTATGTTTGAGTGACATGTAATCCCATTGTAAAAACAATGTTTATCAAATTTATTAAGGTTGTATTTATACTTTTGCCTGAAAGTAATATGATGCCTCATGTGCGACCGTTTATGTATATATGTATATAACCTGAAATATTGCAGTCGTCGGCTTCAGCCCCCACGCATATAATGCGGGGGTGTTCGCAGAAGACGCGTGTTCACACTTAATCCAACGTCTTGGTCCTAATAAGGAGGTGATAGCACAGCGAACGAGGCAATCGGACTATAATGCTTTAACACTTTCACTTAGCCATAGGAGTTTGACGGTGGGGCTACTATATAGCCCCTAGTGGCTCCGCACTCTCCCAAATTCGGGGTGCGTACATGCCTGGCCGGGAAACGGCCCTTCGTTAAGGCGGAGGAATTCTAACATTCCGATAGGTCATCGAGTGGTTGACCAGTCTCACGCTATATCATGACAGTCAGTTTTTGGCTTTCTCTACTGAGGTGCTCGTCCGGATGAATCGGGGCACAATCGCAGTAGTTCTCCTGGTGCCGCCTTAGCCGATAGAGCGGAACGTAAGGCAGCAAAATACAGGAGCCGGGCAAACCCAACATTTGACCAAAGACATGATTCGGAGCTGATGCATATAGGGCCAAACTTGCGACGCCGAACACTCCCTAAGGTATTCGGTCTTTTATGGTATAAACCGGGCCTAAACAGTGCCCTTTGTAAGAAGCCCCTGGTGTCCAGGTACGTGCATTATTCTGACGTGGCCACATGCCAAGACGTCAGCATCCTTCTCAATAGTACTGAGAATCCGAGGGATGTGTATCAACAAGAGACAGTAAGAAAGGTTTACGCAGGGTCTTAATCTAAAAAGAATCCTTGGAACGGGTCCCTGCTGCACGTCTACGCATGTGTCTCCGTTGTGTCGTATCCTGGACGGGTGTAGCACGATGGTCATCTGTAAAAGAGAGGAACTTAGGTGAAAAGTTGTCGTAGGTTATATTAAAGAAACCATGTACAATTCAAGATGAGTAAAAACTGCCACTTGTCTGCGCGCGTTGAGCCCCTTGTATTTGTAATAGGGGTGTCGCCATCAAACCTGTATGAATTACATATAGCTGCGTCAGACTCGTCTAACCGTGTCCGTAGTCTTGACGACCTATCGAATGCTTTAGCTGGTGAGGCCGTTTTAGTGTGCAGCTGCCAAGGCAGCCGCACTCTCTTCGGCGCGCAGGGATCGCTCAATGTTTCCATTTACTGTAATTATGCCACATGGACCGGGCATCTTAAGCATGAGGGAAGCGTAATGCGGTATTGCATTAAAGCGAGTGAAAGCTTCGCGTCCAAGTAGTGCTTGATAGCCACTTTGGAACGGAGCAATGTGGAAGGTTAAATTTTCGCTACGGAAGTTATCGGGGAAGCCGAATATAACCTCTAGTAGCAGGGAGCCCGTGCAATGAGCCCCTGGGCCGGGCGTTACTCCTTTAAAGGTAGTATTGCTGTGGCAAATTTTCGTTGGGTCTATCCCCATTTTGCGGATTGTATCCTGATATATCAGGTTTAGACTGCTGCCACCGTCCATCGGGACTCGTGTGAAGTGGTATCCGTCAATTATTGGATCTAATACCAAGGCAGCCCATCCTGCACGCCGGATACTTGCTGAGTAATCCCGATGGTCGAAAGTGATCGGTTGGGATGGCTAGTGGCAGGACTCCGCGGTGATAGGCCCTTGGGCATATTTCTCTGGGAGTGCCGCTTTGTTTCTCCCCTTGATCACGTGTAACACATGTATTGTTTTGACTTCTGGTGGAAATTTCTTTTGTTCCCCAATGTCTTGCTTGAGAGGCTCATCCTCGTCTTCGCTTGGTGTATCCCCCCCTTGTGTATGGTGTTGAGCTTGCCGGACTGCTTGAAGATCCAACATTCTCTGTGGGTATGATTTGCAGGTTTATCAGGGGTGTTATGGATCTGACATATTTGGTCCAGAATTTTGTTTAGGCTGGACAGTTCATCTCTGGCGCCATTAGAGGGCGGCTTTTGCTGACCTGGCCGAGAGCTTTTGAATCCGGCGTTTACCGCCGTGCTCTTCGGGTTGTCTTCTTTATTCCGGCGCTTATTATTTTTGTTGCGTCGTGATTTCCCGTTTCCATCTCTAACTTCGGATGTACTTGGGTCGCTGGTGCTGCATCGGGCTAGCCAGCTGTCCTCGCCCACGCAAAAGCGGGTCATGAGGCTTGTTAATGCTGCCATTGTTCTCGGCTTTTCTTGGCCGAGGTGTCTGCAAGCCATTCGTCTCGGACGCTGTGTTTAAAAGCTGCCAAGGCTTCGGCGTCCGGACAGTCGACTATTGGTTCTTTTTAGTAAGAAACCTGTTCCAAAGCTTTCGGGCTGACTCTCCGGGCTGTTGAGTTATATGACTTAAATCGTCCGGGTCCGGAGGTCGGACATAAGTCCCTTGAAAATTTGCCCGAAAAGCGTCTTCGAGCTCTTCCCAGCTTCCAATGGAGCTTTCGGGGAGGCTTTTGAGCCAGTGCCGAGCTGGCCCTTTGAGCTTGAGGGGTAAGTACTTGATGGCATGGAGATCATCTCCTCGAGCCATATGGATATGGAGGATATAGTCCTCAATCCAGACCCCAGGGTCTGTTGTTCCATCGTATGCCTCTATGTTTACGGGTTTGAATCCCTCTGGAAATTCATGGTCCAGCACCTCGTCGGTGAAACATAGGGGGTGTGCGGCACCCCTGTATCTGGGTGTACTGTAACACCCTCGATGCGACTATATCTCCCACGTGTCTAGGCAGGACTTAGAGGCATAATCGCATTGAAGGCATATGTCGCAAGTTAGGCAATCTTCACAACATCCCATGTAATATATAGATAATAAAAGGGGAGATAACATAGTTGGCTTACACTCGCCACGTCAATCAAGTACATAAATAGCATTACATCAACCAAACACTCATGGCCTGACTACGACGCCAAAATGAAAGAACAACCCAACATGCGACACGGTCCCGATCACCCCAACTGGGCACCACTACTGATCATCAGTAAAGGAAACATAGTATCATTGAGAGTCCTCGTCGAACTCCCACTTGAGCTCAAGCGCGTCACCTGGAGCGGAATCATCAGGCCCTGCATCTGGTTTAATAGTAATCTGTGAGCCACGGGGACTCAGCAATCTCGCACCCTCGCGATCAAGACTATTTAAGCTTAATAGGTAAGGTAAGGTGAAAATATGTGAAGTTGCGGCAAGCGACTAGCATATATGGTGGCTAACCTTTTCGCAAAAAGAGTGCGAGAAGAGGAGCCAAAGCGCGAGCAAGAATCTAGAGAATAACCTGCGTAAGCATTACTCCAACAGTGTGTCCGCTTCCCGGACTCCGCCGAGAAGAGGCCATCACGGTAACTCACACTGTTGATTCATTTTAATTAAGTTAAGGTTTAAGTTATCTACAACCGGACATTAACAAATTCCCATCTGCCCATAACCGCGGGCACAACTTTCGAAAGTTCAAATCCCTGCAAGGGAGTCCCAACTTAGCCCATGACAAGCTCTCACGGTCAACGAAGGAATAGACCTCCTCCCGAGACGTTCCGATCAGACTCGGTATCTCGGTTCTTCAAGACACTTCGACAGGTTAAAACAAATCCAGCAACACCGCCCGAATGTGCCGACAAATCCTGATAGGAGCTGCACATATCTCTTTCTTAGGGCACACTCAGATTGACTAAACTTCCGGTAGGCCAGCCCAGAGTTGCCCCTGGTAGCCACCGGCGGCTGACGGGTTGGACCAACACTCAGAGGAGCACTGGCCCGGGGGGGTTTAAAATAAGATGACCCTCGGGCTCCGGAAACCCAAGGGAAAAAGAGGCTAGGTGGCAAATGGTAAAACCAAGGTTGGGCATTGCTGGAAAAGCTTTAATTAAGGCGAACTATCAAGGGGTTCCCATTATAACCCAACCGCGTAAGGAACGCAAAATCCGGGAACATAACACCGATATGAAGGAAACTAGGGCGGCAACAGTGGAACAAAACACTAGGCGAGAGGCCGAGCCTTCCACCCTTTACCAAGTATATAGATGCATTAAGATAACATGGCAATATAATGATATCCCAACAAGTAAAATAATGTTCCAACAAGGAACGGTCTCCAATCTTCACCTGCAACTAGCAACGCTATAAGAGGGGCTGAGCAAAGCGGTAACATAGCCAATCAATGGTTTGCTAGGACATGGTGGGTTAGAGGTTTGACATGGAAATATGGGAGGCTTGAAAGCAAGTGGTAGGCATCGTAGCATTGGCATAGCAAAAGAGCGAGCATCTAGCAAAGCAAAGATAGTAGTGATTTCGAGGGTATGATCATCTTGCCTGCAAAGTTGTCGGAGTTGACTGGATCCTCGAAAGCAAACTCAACGGGCTCCTCGTTAGCGAACTCGTCTCCCGGCTCTACCCAAACAATACAAACAAGCAAACAGAACACAATCAACCCCGTGCAAAGCTCAAACAATATGATGCAAAGATGATATGCTATGCGGGATGCGATGCGGGATGCGATGCGGGATGCATATGCAAGATTTGACAAGGAATGCATGAACCTGGCCTCAACTTGGGAATCCAAGTGTGCCACTGGAAAGATGAGATGAAATCGCTTGAAAACGATATAAAGAACACCGAAATCGGAGTTACGGTTTGGAAATGGCAAGCGATTCAAATATGACACCGGTCTGCGATTTATAGCAAGTAGCCATCTAAATGCAATGAGATGAACATGCTACAGCACTCAAACATGGCATAAAAATACATGGCAGGGATGCATTCATGATGCTTAACAAAAGTCTAGCACTGAGCTACGGCCAATTCATCCATAAATAGGTTCAAACAAGCATGGCAAAAATGCATATGGCAAACAGATTTCAGACTTAGTGAAATTAACACTTGTCTGGAATTTTAGATCAGACAGCACTCTTCGGAGCATGAAAACTATATGCTACAGGACCTGAAAATGGCAAAGTAAAGCATGGCATGGAGCTACTCAAAGATCTTAACAAAAATCCCTTAGTGACCTTGAGCCAAAAGGGATCAGAAAATACAATTGCAAGCATGTGAACATGGCAAAAACATAATCAAATCACAGACTTAGTGAAAACTGGAGCATGCTGAAAACAGATATCAAGTAGGCATGTTTACGAGCTCGATGCACTCACTACAGAGAAAGTCATGGCAATCTAAGCATACACCCATCAAGAATACACAAAATGTAAGCTAGACATGGCAAGAACAATGACATAGCATGCACGGACCAACTACAACATCATCGGCAAAATCGCTAACAAGTAGACAATCTGCCCAGATTCACGAAATGACAAAAGTAGAGCTCGATTGACTCAAGCTAGGGTGATCCATAATTGCAAACAAAGACATGGATGGATATAGCACTACAAGATTAACAAAACATCCTTACTGATCATCCTGAAAAGAGGCACGGATCACTAGGAAACAACATGAACATATGGCCATATGAGATAAACAGCTCAAGGACTTAGTGGAAATGCTAAGTCACTAAAATCAGCATTACCAAGTGCCTCACTTTGCAAGCTTGTGCTAGTCACCACACACATCACAAAAATACATGGGTTGCACCTCTGGAAATATGGTAAAACCCATAACAAAACACATGTAGAGCTCATGGGCATATCATGCACACATTAATCATGGCAAAAATGACAAATATCTAAATGGAGCAGCAGATCTGACAATTATCTCAAGTAGCACTCTTCTAGTAGCATTTCGGGCATCAATATGAACTCAAATGAAAATGATGTAATGGAATGAAATGATTTACTCTCTGAGACGAACATTTTGATATGCTATATGTCCAAAACGGAGTTACGGATGAGGAGTTATAGCACGATGAACAGGAGCATATGAACTAGGGTTTCGGGCAAAAAGTCAACCCAGACGAGATCCAGATCTGGATCTGGCGCGTTTCCCGAGGTTGGCCGGAGTGAGCTCGCCGGAGTTTGAAGTCGGCCGCCGGAGTTTGTTGGGGAGGCGGCGTGGGGCTTGCCGGAGTTGGTGGCCGGCCGGATCTCGCCGGATCCGGGGCCGGGGCGGCGTTTGGACGAGGCAGCGGGGCGGTGGTCGCCGGCCAGGGGCGGCGGAGAGCGGTGGTCGCCGGCGAGGGGCGGTCGCCGGCGTGGTGGCGCGTGGACGCCGGCGCGGAGGCGGACCGGGGCGGCTCGGTGAGGACCCAGGCGAGGAGGCGCGGTGGACGCGCGGGCTCCAGAGGGCCAGCAACGGGCCTCGCGGGCCTGGCGGTGAAGGGAGCGGCCGATGCCACGGGGCGGTGCCTCAGTGGCCACGGGCGGCGGCGGACGCGGTGTCCGGCGCGGCGGACATGTCCGGCGCGCGACGGGGTAGGTGGACTAGGGTTAGGGTGGAAGAAGACCTGAGATTTCGGAGGAGGGGCTATAAATAGGCATAGAGGGAGCTAGGAGAGTCCAAATGAGGTGCGGTTTTCGGCCATGCGATCGTGATCGAACGCTCTAGATGATGGAGAGGGTTTTGGTGGGTTTTGGGCCAAAATGGGGGGGGGGGGTTGGGCTGCAACACACAAGAGGCCTTCTCGGTCCCTCGGTTAACTGTTGGAGCATCAAACGAAGTCCAAATGGTACGAAACTTGACAGGCGGTCTACCGGTAGTAAATCAACGCCGCTTGGCAAGTCTCGGTCCAATCCGGAAATGTTTAATCCCCACACACGAAAGAAAGGTAGAAATGACCACCGGAGGAGAACGAAGCGTCGGAATGCAAAACGGACAACGGGGAAAATGCTCGGATGCATGAGATGAACATGTATGGAAATGCAATGCACATGATGACATGATATGAGATGCATGACAAGGATAACAACACACGGAGACAAAGACCCGAACCCGAGAAAATAAAATAACTTAAGGCCGGAAACGGCAAGAGTTGGAGTACAAATTGGGTAAGTTACATCCGGGGTGTTACAACACTCCACCACTACGAAAGGATCTCGTCCCGAGATCTAGGACTGAAAGAACGCCGGGTACTCAGAACGAAGGTGATCCTCGCGTTCCCAGGTAGCTTCACGGTCGGAATGGTGTGACCACTTGACTTTGAGGAATTTGATTGACTTGTTGCGAGTCTTGCGTTCAGTCTCTTCAAGAATAGCAACTGGATGCTCACGATAGGAGAGATCTTCTTGGAGCTCAATGTCCTCGAAGTTGACGGTGCGGTCAGGAGTCTTGAAGCACTTTCAAAGCTGAGAGACATGGAACCCGTCATGAACATTTGCAAAGTTTGAAGGAAGCTCGAGTTGATAGGCGAGATAGCCTCTCTTGCTGACAATCTTGAAAGGTCCCACGTATCTGGGGGCAAGCTTCCCTTTGATACCGAAGCGACGAGTACCTTTTATAGGAGAGACGCGGAGGTAAACATGATCTCCGATCTCGAAAGCCAAATCACGATGCTTACTGTCATAGTAGCTCTTCTGACGGGATTGGGCTGCTTTGAGGTTATCTCGAATGACTTTGCACATTTCCTCTGCCTCTGTGATTAAGTCATTTCCCAAAAGCTGACGTTCACCGGTTTCAGACCAATTGAGAGGGGTACGACACTTCCTGCCATACAGAATTTCAAATGGGGCCTTGCCCGAACTTGCTTGAAAACTGTTGTTGTAGGAGAATTCAGCATAAGGAAGACAATCCTCCCACTTCATGCCGAAGAAGATCACACAAGCCCTGAGCATATCTTCAAGAATCTGATTGATACGCTCGACTTGACCGCTAGTTTGAGGATGGAAAGCTGTGCTGAAGCGGATGTTTGTGCCCATGGCCTTCTGAAAAGAATCCCAAAACTTGGAGGTAAAGATGCTGCCACGGTCTGAAGAGATCACTTGTGGAATACCGTGCAAAGAGACAATTCGAGAGGTATAGAGTTCCGCCAATTGAGCTGCAGTGATTGACTCTTTGATAGGCAGAAAGTGAGCCACTTTGGTGAGTTTGTCGATGACAACGAATATAGCATCATTGCCACGCTTGGACTTTGGAAACCCAGTCACAAAGTCCATTTCAATGTGGTCAAACTTCCATTCTGGAATGGCAAGAGGTTGGAGAAGACCAGCTGGCCTTTGGTGTTCTGCCTCCACTCTTCTGCAGACATCACACTCATTCACGAATTGAGCAATCTCGCGCTTCATTCGAGTCCACCAATAAGCCTGCTTGAGGTCCTGATACATCTTCGTGCTCCCAGGGTGGATGGAGAGGAGAGAATTGCGAGCCTCGTTCATGATCACTTTATGGAGGTCACCTTTGGGCACAACAATACGATCCTCGAAGAAGAGAGTATCCTTGTCATCAAGGCGGTAGCACTTGTACTTGGGTTGACTCTTGGCAATCCCAATCTTCACCTTTTTCACCATAGCATCAAGAAGCTGGGCTTGGCGAATCTGGTCTTCCAAGGTAGGATAGACTTGAAGGTTGGCGAGGAAACCTTGAGGAACAACTTGCAGGTTAAGTTTGCGAAAAGCTTCACAAAGCTCGGGTTGATAAGGCTTGAGAAACAGACTGTTGCAATAAGCCTTTCTGCTCAATGCGTCAGCAATCACATTGGCCTTGCCTAGAGTATACTCGATACTCGGATTATACTCTTGAATCATTTCGACCCATCGAGTTTGCCTGAGGTTGAGATTTGGCTGAGTGAAGATGTACTTGAGACTCTTGTGGTCAGTGAAGATGTCCACTTTCCTTCCCAATAAGAGATGTCTCCAAGCCAAAAGAGCATGCACAACTGTCGCCAACTCGAGATCATGAGTGGGGTAGTTCTTCTCATTGGGCTTCAACTGGCGAGAGGTATAAGCAACAACTTTCTTCTCTTGCATCAATACTGCGCCAAGACCTTGGAGAGAGGCATCGCAAAAGACCTCGTACGGTTTGGATTCATCAGGCGGAGTCAGAACTGGAGCAGTGATCAATTTCTCTTTCAAAGTGTTGAAAGCAATGTCACACTCCGGAGACCAAACGTACTTGACGTGCTTCTGGAGAAGATTTGAGAGAGGCTTCACGATCTTAGAAAAGTTTTCAACGAATCTTCGACAGTAGCTTGCAAGACCGAGGAAGCTACGGAGTTGCTTCATGTTCTGAGGAGGTTCCCAATTCACAATTGCAGACACCTTCTCAGGATTCACGGCAATGCCCTTGGCAGAGATGATATGACCAAGATAAAGAACCTCATCGAGCCAAAATTCGCACTTGGAGAACTTGGCGTAGAACTTGTGTTCCCTCAACTTATCGAGCACCAAATGCAAGTGGTTGGCATGATCTTCCTTGTTCTTCGAGAAAACCAGAATGTCGTCGAGATAGACCAAAACGAAGTCATTGGTGTAGGCATTGAAGATGAAGTTCATCATGCGAGAGAACGTCGGAGGAGCGTTGACGAGGCCAAAAGACATGACAGTGTATTCATATGAACCATAGCTTGTCCTGAAAGCCATCTTGGGAATATCTTGCTCACGGATTCGAATCTGATGATAACCCATACGGAGATCAAGCTTGGAGAATACTTGGGCACCTTTAAGTTGTTCGAACAGCTCATTGATGTTGGGAAGTGGGTATTTGTTCTTTATGGTCTTCTTGTTCAATGGACGGTAATCAACACAAAGTCAGTCCATTCCATCCTTCTTCTTCACAAAAAGAACACCACAACCCCACGGAGAAGAACTAGGCCGGATGAGACCCATTCTCTCTTGAATATCGAGTTGCTTCTTCAGCTCCTTCAACTATTCAGGTCCGAGCTTGTAAGGACGCTTGCACACTGGTTCCGTGCCAGGCTCAAGATCGATGACGAATTCAACTGGCCGGTGCGGAGGCATTCCTGGAAGCTCTTCTGGAAAGACGTCTTGATATTCGCAAACGACTGGAATTTGCGAGATAGCATCCAGTTCACCCTTCTCATTGAGGAAAAACAGATGGATTGTATTATCACGAGCGGCAAAGACAATTACATCCTCAGACGAATGAGTCAATTGAATCTTCCTGGCTGCACAATCAAGCTGAGCCTTGTGCTTAGAAAGCCAATCCATTCTGAGAATAAGATCAATATCTAAGTTACCAAGGATCATTGGAGAAGCCAGAAACTTGAAATCACCCATCGAGATAGAAATATCCGGAACCTCGTAGTTAGCAAGCAAACATCTACTCGGAGAGACAACTGCTAACAGTTTATGCATGACTTGAGAAAACCAACCATGCTTAGATGCAAAAGGTCTCGAGATAAAACAATGTGATGCACCAGTGTCAAAAAGAACTTTTGCGGGAACATCGTTAACAGGAAGGTTACCCATGATGACATCTGATGAATCCTCTGCTTGAGCTGCATTCACCATATTGACCTTGGCGTACTTGGGGTTATGCTTGACCACAGCTGTACTTGCCGATCTGACAGGAGGAGGAGGAGGAAGACGCCTCTGGTTGAGACACTTGTTGGCATAGTGACCCTTCTGTTGGCACTTGTTGCACGTGACCTCTGAAAGCGGACGGTGATACGGAGCACTCGATCTTGGAGCTTGAGACGAAGTCTTGTTCTGAAAGCCAGGGTTGGGTGGGTGGGAAGATCCACTGCCACCTTTGCTCTTCTGCTGATACGGCTGACGGAACAGAGGAGGAGGAAGCCAATACTTCTGCTGCTTGGCCACTTGAGTAGAGGAAGAAGGAGTAGCATCCCTGACTCGCTTCTTGGAAGCATCACACCTCAGTTGAGCGGCCTCTTGCTTCAGTGCCATGTTGTAGAACTCATCGTACCTCAAGGGCTCAAAGAGAACAAGAGCTAGCTGAATTTCTTCTCTGAGACCACCCCTGAACTGGTATATCATGCTCTTCTCGTCGGGGACGTCCTGCTTGGCAAAGCGGGCGAGCTTCTGAAACAACTTGTTGTAGTCATAGACAGACAAAGAGCCTTGCTTCAGGTTGCGGAATTCCTCACGCTTGCTTTCAACCACGCTCTGAGGGATATGGTGAGCTCTGAAATCTTGACGGAATTCATCCCAGGTAATGACACGTCCACCTCTAGAATCCTTGTACTGCTGGAACCATTCTGCAGCTTGATCTTTGAGTTGGAAGGAAGTGAACTTGACGAAGTCCTCAGGCCTGACATTACTGCACTCGAAATGCTTGCACAGATCCACGAGCCAATCGTCAGCATCAGTTGCCTCAACACAATTGCTGAAAGTCTTTGGCCCGTTAGCAAGGAACTGGTTGAGTGTGGCAAAGTGATTCTGGTTGTTGCCTTGGTTCCCTTGGTTGCCTTGATTGCGCTCTTGAAGAATTTGCATGATCAACTGTGTGTTTGCATTGGTTGCGGCCATCATAGCTTGCCATGCCTCCGGAGGAGGTGGAGGTGGTGGCAGATCCTGATTCTGATTCTGACTGGTGCTCTTAGCGGGAGCCATCCTGAAGAGGTCGACCACCGTTAGCACATAGACAGATAAAATGAAGCTGAATCCAACGGAATGAAAATTGCAAGATAAAGTCTTCACATCCGAACAAAATGAATGAATGCATTCCTCTTGAAATGGTCACATATCCATAAATTGAGAAGCCACTTAGAATTTAGGTAGAGAAATAAATCAATAAGGTACGGATCAAGAACGAATACTCGGTAGGAAATCCCAATCTCAAACCAAATATCCGTGGAAGAAGAGCTAGAGCTACCAGAATTCCCACCTATGAAACTCCCGAACCTTTCCGGTTATGCAATCAAGTGTTGGGGATACAGGGGAAGCATAATATCTCACCCAAATCTAGCAAATCCTACATCCAGCTGTATCCATCCTTCAATACATAACCGAGAAAACTTCGGAAACCATCTACCTCAACCTTCAAAAAGCATCCGTTATACAAGTTATGGCGATACTCCCGAACTCCCGCCCCAGTACCGGGTGGCATCGAGGTTATCTCACCAATGAACTGCATAAAAGAGATTTTCGATGTCGGCGTACTAAACTCAGGTATTCCAGAACTACAACGATAAAATTATGACGACAACACCTCAGAGCTCAACTCCCTGAGACACTTCCACAAAACCCCTGACAGGAGGCACCAAGACAATGTTCTCGTCATAAAACCATCGGAACGATTCCAAGATACCCGCGTGATCCTAAATTTTTTTAGTGAAATTTGAGAAGAGAAGAGTCAAAACTCTATGTCAGGATGCCTTACCAGAGCAATGAGGAGACTGGGAAGTAAAAAGAATTCCTAAACTCTCCGATATATAATTCCTAAATGACTCAAAACATTTTTCTAGACACAACTCGGCCGCTAAAAACGATCAAGCAATGGAGCTCCTAAGGTCGGGGAAGGCTCTAATTACCAACTTGTAACACCCTCGATGCGACTATATCTCCCACGTGTCGAGGCACGACTTAGAGGCATAATCGCATTGAAGGCATATGTCGCAAGTTAGGAAATCTTCACAACATCCCATGTAATATAGAGATAATAAAAGGGGAGATAACATAGTTGGCTTACACTCGCCACGTCAATCAAGTACATAAATAGCATTACATCAACCAAACACTCATGGCCCGACTACAACGCCAAAATGAAAGAACAACCCAACATGCGACACGGTCCCGATCACCCCAACTGGGCACCACTACTGATCATCGGGAAAGGAAACATAGTATCGTTGAGAGTCCTCGTCGAACTCCCACTTGAGCTCAAGCGCGTCACCTGGAGCGGAATCATCAGGCCCTGCATCTGGTTTAATAGTAATTTGTGAGCCACGGGGACTCAGCAATCTCGCACCCTCGCGATCAAGACTATTTAAGCTTAATAGGTAAGGTAAGGTGAAAATATGTGAAGCTGCGGCAAGCGACTAGCATATATGGTGGCTAACCTGTTCGCAAAAAGAGTGTGAGAAGAGGAGGCAAAGCGCGAGCGAGAATCTAGAGAACACATGCGCAAGCATTACTCCAACACCGTGTCCGCTTCCCGGACTCCGCCGAGAAGAGGCCATCACGGTAACTCACACTGTTGATTCATTTTAATTAAGTTAAGGTTTAAGTTATCTACAACTGGACATTAACAAATTCCCATCTGCCCATAACCGCGGGCACGGCTTTCGAAAGTTCAAATCCCTGCAGGGGAGTCCCAACTTAGCCCATGACAAGCTCTCACGGTCAACGAAGGAATAGACCTCCTCCTGAGACGTTCTGATCAGACTCGGTATCTCGGTTCTTCAAGACACTTCGACAGGTTAAAACAAATCCAGCAACACCGCCTGAATGTGCCGACAAATCCCGATAGGAGCTGCACATATCTCTTTCTCAGGGTGCACTCAGATTGTCTAAACTTCTGGTAGGCCAGCCCAGAGTTGCCCCTGGTAGCCATCGGCGGCTGACGGGTTGGACCAACACTCAGAGGAGCACTGGCCCGGGGGGGGGGTTTAAAATAAGATGACCCTCGGGCTCCGGAAACCCAAGGGAAAAAGAGGCTAGGTGGCAAATGGTAAAACCAAGGTTGGGCATTGCTGGAAAAGCTTTAATCAAGGAGAACTATCAAGGGGTTCCCATTATAAGCCAACCGCGTAAGGAACGCAAAATCCGGGAACATAACACCGATATGACGGAAACTAGGGCGGCAAGAGTGGAACAAAACACTAGGCGAGAGGCCGAGCCTTCCACCCTTTACCAAGTATATAGATGCATTAAGTGTTGGAAATATGCCCTAGAGGTAATAATAAATTAGTTATTATTATATTTCCTTGTTCATGATAATCGTTTATTATCCATGCTAGAATTGTATTGATAGGAAACTCAGATACATGTGTGGATACATAGACAACACCATGTCCCTAGTAAGCCTCTAGTTGACTAGCTCGTTGATCAATAGATGGTTACGATTTCCTGACCATGGACATTGGATGTCGTTGATAACGGGATCACGTCATTAGGAGAATGATGTGATGGACAAGACCCAATCCTAAGCCTAGCACAAAGATCATGTAGTTCGTATGCTAAAGCTTTTCTAATGTCAAGTATCATTTCCTTAGACCATGAGATTGTGCAACTCCCGGATACCGTAGGAGTGCTTTGGGTGTGCCAAACGTCACAACGTAACTGGGTGGCTATAAAGGTACACTACAGGTATCTCCGAAAGTGTCTGTTGGGTTGGCACGAATCGAGACTGGGATTTGTCACTCCGTGTGACGGAGAGGTATCTCTGGGCCCACTCGGTAGGACATCATCATAATGTGCACAATGTGATCAAGGAGTTGATCACGGGATGATGTGTTACGGAACGAGTAAAGAGACTTGCCGGTAACGAGATTGAACAAGGTATCGGGATACCGACGATCGAATCTCGGGCAAGTATCGTACCGCTAGACAAAGGGAATTGTATACGGGATTAATTAAGTCCTTGACATCGTGGTTCATCCGATGAGATCATCGTGGAACATGTGGGAACCAACATGGGTATCCAGATCCCGCTGTTGGTTATTGACCAGAGAATGTCTCGGTCATGTCTGCATGGTTCCCGAACCCGTAGGGTCTACACACTTAAGGTTCGGTGACGCTAGGGTTGTAGGGATATGTATATGCAGTAACCCGAATGTTGTTCGGAGTCCCGGATGAGATCCCGGATGTCACGAGGAGTTCCGGAATGGTCCGGAGGTAAAGAATTATATATAGGAAGTGCTATGTCGGCCATCGGGACAAGTTTCGGGGTCACCGGTATTGTACCGGGACCACCGGAAGGGTCCCGGGGGTCCACCGGGTGGGGCCACCTATCCCGGAGGACCCCATGGGCTGAAGTGGAAGGGATCCAGCCCAAAGTGGGCTGGGGCGCCACTTCCCCCTAGGGCCCATGCGCCTAGGGTGGGGGAAACCCTAAAGGAAGAGTCCTAGGAGGGGAAGACACCTCCTAGGTGCCTTGGGGAGGAGGGATTCCTCCCCTTGGCCGCACCCCCCTAGGAGATAAGATCTCCTAGGGCCGGCGCCCCCCCCCCCCTTGGCCCTCCTATATATAGTGGGGAGATGGAGGACTTCTAAGTTTTGAGCCTTTGGTGCCTCCCTCTCCCTCTCCAACACATCCTCCTCCTCCATAGTGCTTTGCGAAGCCCTGCCGGAGTACTGCAGCTCCATCACCACCACGCCGTCGTGCTGCTGCTGGAGCCATCTTCCTCAACCTCTCCTCCCCCCTTGCTGGATCAAGAAGGAGGAGACTTCGCTGCTCCGTACGTGTGTTGAACGCGGAGGTGCCGTCCGTTCGGCGCTAGGATCATCGGTGATTTGGATCACGACGAGTACGACTGCATCAACCCCGTTCTCTTGAACGCTTCCGCGCACGATCTACAAGGGTATGTAGATCCACTCCTCTCTCGTTGCTAGATGACTCCATAGATTGATCTTAGTGACACGTAGGAAAATTTTGAATTTATGCTACGTTCCCCAACAGTGGCATCATGAGCTAGGTCTATGCGTAGTTTCTATGCACGAGTAGAACACAAAGTAGTTGTGGGCATTGATTTTGTTCAATATGCTTACCGTTACTAGTCCAATCTTGATTCAGTGGCATTGTGGGATGAAGCGGCCCGGACCGACCTTACACGTACTCTTACGTGAGACTGGTTCCACCGACTGACATGCACTAGTTGCATAAGGTGGCTAGCGGGTGTCTGTCTCTCCCACTTTAGTCGGATCGGATTCGATGAAAAGGGTCCTTATGAAGGGTAAATAGCAATTGGCATATCACATTGTGGTTTTGCGTAGGTAAGAAACCTTCTTGCTAGAAACCCATAGCAGCCACGTAAAACATGCAAACAACAATTAGAGGACGTCTAACTTGTTTTTGCAAGGTATGCTATGTGATGTGATATGGCCAAAGGATGTGATGAATGATATATGTGATGTATGAGATGATCATGTTCTTGTAATAGGAATCACGACTTGCATGTCGATGAGTATGACAACCGGTAGGAGCCATAGAAGTTGTCTTTATTTATTTATGACCTGTGTGTCAACATAAACGTCATGTAATTACTTTACTTTATTGCTAACCGTTAGCTGTAGAAGTCGAAGTAATAGTTGGCGAGACAACTTCATGAAGACACGATGATGGAGATCATGATGATGGAGATCATGGTGTCATGCCGGTGACAAGATGATCATGGAGACCCAAGATGGAGATCAAAGGAGCTATATGATATTGGCCATATCATGTCACTATTTGATTGCATGTGATGTTTATCATGTTTATGCATCTTATTTGCTTAGAACGACGGTAGTAAATAAGATGATCCCTCATTAAAATTTCAAGAAAGTGTTCCCCCTAACTATGCACCGTTGCGACAGTTCGTTGTTTCGAAGCACCACGTGATGATCGGGTGTGATAGATTCTAACGTTCACATACAACGGGTGTAAGACAGATTTACACACGCAAAACACTTAGGTTGACTTGACGAGCCTAGCATGTGTACAGACATGGCCTCGGAACAAAGAAGACCGAAAGGTCGAGCATGAGTCGTATGGTAGATACGATCAGCATGAAGATGTTCACCGATGTTGACTAGTCCGTCTCACGTGATGATCGGACACGGCCTAGTTGACTCGGATTATGTAATCACTTAGATGACTAGAGGGATGTCTATCTGAGTGGGAGTTCATAAGATGAACTTGTTTATCCTGAACATAGTCAAAAAGGATTTTGCATAGCTCGCGCTTTAGTTCTACTATTTAGATATGTTCCTAGAGAAATTTTAGTTGAAAGTTGATAGTAGCAATTATGCGGACTAGGTCCGTAAACTGAGGATTGTCCTCATTGCTTCATAGAAGGCTTATGTCCTTAATGCACCGCTCAGTGTGCTGAACCTCGAACATTGTTTGTGGATGTTGCGAACATCTGACATACACATTTTGATAACTACGTGATAGTTCAGTTAAACGGCTTAGAGTTGAGGCACCGAAGACGTTTTGAAACGTCGCGAAACATATGAGATGTTTCGAGGGCTGAAATTGGGATTTCAGGCTCGTGCCCACGTCAAGAGGCATAAGACCTCCGACGATTTTCTTAGCCTGCAAACTAAGGGAGAAAAGCTCAATTGTTGAACTTGTGCTCAGATTGTCTGAGTACAACAATCGCTTGAATCGACTGGGAGTTGATCTTCCAGATGAGACAGTGATGGTTCTCCATAGTCACTGCCACCAAGCTATTAGAGCTTCGTGATGAACTATAATATATCAGGGACATATATGATGATCCTTGAGATATTCGCGATGTTTGACACCGCGAAAGTAGAAATCAAGAAGGAGCATCAATTGTTGATGGTTGGTGAAACCACTAGTTTCAAGAAGGGCAAGGGAACAAAGGGATACTTCATGAAACGGCAATTCAGCTGCTGCTCTAGTGAAGAAACCCAAGGTTGAACCCAAACCCGAGACTGAGTGCTTCTGTAATAAGGGGAACAGCCACTGGAGCAGAATTACCCTAGATACTTGGTAGATGAGAAGGCTGGCAAGGTCGATAGAAGTATATTTGATATACATTGTGTTGATGTGTACTTTACTAGTACTCCTAGTAGCACCAGGGTATTAGATACAGGTTCGGTTGCTAAGTGTTAGTAACTCAAAACAAAAGGCTACGGAATAAATGGAGACTAGCTAAAGGTGAGCTGACGATATGTGTTGGAAGTGTTTCCAGGGTTGATATGATCAAGCATCGCACGCTCCCTCTACCATCGAGATTGGTGTTAAACCTGAATAATTGTTATTTGGTGTTTGCGTTGAGCATAGACATGATTGGATTATGTCTATCACAATATGGTTATTCATTTAAGGAGAATAATGGTTACTCTGTTTATTTGAATAATACCTTCAATGGTCTTACACCCAAAATGAATGGTTTATTAAATCTCGATCGTAGTGATACACATGTTCATGCCAAAAGATAGTAATGATAGTACCACCTACTTGTGGCACTGCCACGTAAGTCATATCGGTATAAAACGCATGAAGAAGCTCCATGTTGATGGATCTTTGGACTCACTCATTTTTGAAAGGACTGAGACATGCGAACCATGTCTATTGGTGTATATGCATGAAGAAACTCCATGCAAATGGACCGTTTGGACTCACTTGATTTTGAATCACTTGAGACATGCAAATCATACCACATGGGCAAGATGACTGAAAGCCTCGTTTTTCAGTAAAATGGAACTAGAAAGCAACTTGTTGGAAGTAATACATTTTGATGTGTGCAGTCCAATGAGTGCTGAGGCGTGTAGTGGACGTTGTTATGTTCTTACTTCACAGATGGTTTGAGTAGATGTTGAGTACATTTACTTGATGAATCACGAGTCTGAATTATTGAAAGGTTCAAGTAATTTCAGGGTGAAGTTGAAAGATCATCGTGACAAGAGGATAAAATATCTATGATATGATCATAGAGATGAATATCTGAATTACGAGTTTGGCACATAATTAAGACATTGTGGAAGTTGTTTCACAACCAATACAGCCAGGAACACCATGGTGTGATGGTGTGTCCGTACATCATAACTGCACCCTATCGGATATGATGCATACCATGATGTCTCTTATCGAATTACCATGATAGTTTATGGATTAGGCATTAGAGACAACCACATTCACTTTAAATAGGGCACCACGTAATTCTGATGAGATGACACCGTATGAACTATGGTTTAGAGAAACCTAAGCTGTCATTTCTTAAAAGTTTGGGGCTGCGACACTTATGTGAAAAAGTTTCAGGCTGATAAGCTCGAACCCAAAGCGGATAAATGCATCTTCTTAGGACACCCAAAACAGTTGGGTATACCTCCTGTCTCAGATCCGAAAGCAATAAGGGATTGTTTCTAGAATCGGGTCCTTTCTCGAGGAAAAGTTTCTCTCGAAAGAATTGAGTGGGAGGATGGTGGAGACTTGATGAGGTTATTGAACCATCTCTTCAACTAGTGTGTGGCAGGGCACAGGAAGTTGTTCCTGTGGCACCTACACCAATTGAAGTGGAAGCTTATGATAGTGATCATGAAACTTTAGATCAAGTCACTACCAAACCTCGTAGGATGACAAGGATGAGTACTACTTCAGAGTGGTACGTGATCCTGTCTTGGAAGTCATGTTGCTAGACAACAATGAACCTACGAGCCATGGAGAAGCGATGGTGGGCCCGGATTCCGATAAATGGCCCGAGGCCATAAAATCCGAGAGAGGATCCATGTATGAAAACAAAGTGTAGACTTTGGCAGAACGGCTCGATGGTCGTAAGGCTATTGAGTACAGATGGATTTTAAAAGGAAGACGGACAATGATGGTAAGTATCACCATTAAGAAAGCTCGACTTGTCATTAAGATTTTTCCGACAAGTTCAAGGAGTTGACTATGATGAGACTTTCTCACTCGTAGCGATGCTAAGAGTCTGTTGGAATTATATTAGTGATTACTGCATTATTTATGAAATCTTGCAGATAGGATGTCAAAACATTGTTTCCTCGACGATTTTCTTGAGGAAAGGTTGTATGTGATACAACCGGAAGGTTTTGTCAATCCTGAACGATGCTAATAAGTATGCAAAGCTCCAGCAATCCTTCTAAGGACTGGAGTAAGCATCTCGGAGTTGGAATGTATGCTTTGATGAGATGATCAAAGATTTTGGGTGTATACAAAGTTTATGAGAAACTTGTATTTCCAAAGAAGTAAGTGGGAGCACTATAGAATTTCCGATGAGTATGTGTTGTTAACATGTTGTTGATTGGAAATGATGTAGAATTTCTAGAAAGCATGCAGAGTTATTTGAAAAGTGTTTTTTAATGGAAATCCTGGATTAAGCTACTTGAACGTTGAGCATCAAGATCTATAAGGATAGATCAAAACGCTTAATGGTACTTTCAAATGAGCACATACCTTGACATGATCTTTAAGGTGTTCAAGATGGACCAGTCAAAGAAGGAGTTATTGCCTGAGTTGTAAGGTATGAAGTTAAGACTTAAAGCTCGACCACGGCAGAAGAGAGAGAAAGGACGAAGGTCGTCCCCTATGCTTAAGATATAGGATCTACAGTATGCTATGCTGTGTACCGCACCTGAAATGTGCCTTGCCATGAGTCAGTCAAGGGGTACAAGAGTGATCCAAGAATGGATCAGAAGACAACGGTCAAAGTTATCCTTAGTAACTAGTGGACTAAGGAATTTTCTCGATTACGGAGGTGGTAAAAGAGTTCGTCGTAAAGGGTTACGCCGATGCAAACTTTGACACTAATCCAGATTATTCTGAGTAGTAAACTGGATTCGTATAGTAGAACAGTTATTTGGAATAGCTCCAAATGTAGCGTAGTAGTTGCATCTACAAGATGACATAGAAATTTGCGAAGTACATACGGATCTGAAAGATTCAGACCCGTTGACTATAATATCTCTCACAAGCATAACATGATCAAACCCAGAACTCATCGAGTGTTAATCTCATGGTAATGTGAACTAGATTATTGACTCTAGTAAACTCTTTGGGTGTTAGTCACATGGGGATGTGACCTTGAGTGTTAATCACATATCGATGTGAACTGGATTATTGACTCTAGTGCAAGTGGGAGACTGTTGGAAATATGCCCTAGAGGCAATAATAAATTAGTTATTATTATATTTCCTTGTTCATGATAATCGTTTATTATCCATGCTAGAATTGTATTGATAGGAAACTCAGATACATGTGTGGATACATAGACAACACCATGTCCCTAGTAAGCCTCTAGTTGACTAGCTCGTTGATCAATAGATGGTTACGGTTTCCTGACCATGGACATTGGATGTCGTTGATAACAGGATCACCTCATTAGGAGAATGATGTGATGGACAAGACCCAATCCTAAGCCTAGCACAAAGATCATGTAGTTCGTATGCTAAAGCTTTTCTAATGTCAAGTATCATTTTCTTAGACCATGAGATTGTGCAACTCCCAAATACCGTAGGAGTGCTTTGGGTGTGCCAAACGTCACAACGTAACTGGGTGGCTATAAAGGTACACTACGGGTATCTCCGAAAGTGTCTGTTGGGTTGGCACGAATCGAGACTGGGATTTGTCACTCCGTGTGACAGAGAGGTATCTCTGGGCCCACTCGGTAGGACATCATCATAATGTGCACAATGTGATCAAGGAGTTGATCACGGGATGATGTGTTACGGAACGAGTAAAGAGACTTGCCGGTAACGAGATTGAACAAGGTATCGGGATACCCACGATCGAATCTCGGGCAAGTATCGTACCGCTAGACAAAGGGAATTGTATACGGGATTGATTAAGTCCTTGACATCATGGTTCATCCGATGAGATCATCGTGGAACATGTGGGAACCAACATGGGTATCCAGATCCCGCTGTTGGTTATTGACCGGAGAACGTCTCGGTCATGTCTGCATGGTTCCCGAACCCGTAGGGTCTACACACTTAAGGTTCGATGACGCTAGGGTTGTAGGGATATGTATATGCAGTAACCCGAATGTTGTTCGGAGTCCCGGATGAGATCCCTGACGTCACGAGGAGTTCCGGAATGGTCCGTAGGTAAAGAATTATATATAGGAAGTGCTATTTCGGCCATCGGGACAAGTTTCGCGGTCACCGGTATTGTACCGGGACCACCGGAAGGGTCCCGGGGGTCCGCCGGGTGGGGCCACCTATCCCGGAGGGCCCCATGGGCTGAAGTGGGAAGGGATCCAGCCCAAAGTGGTCTGGGGCGCCACTTCCCCCTAGGGCCCATGCGCCTAGGGTGGGGGAAACCCTAAAGGAAGAGTCCTAGGAGGGGAAGGCACCTCCTAGGTGCCTTGGGGAGGAGGGATTCCTCCCCTTGGCCGCACCCCCCTAGGAGATTAGATCTCCTAGGGCCGGCGCCCCCCCTTGGCCCTCCTATATATAGTGGGGAGATGGAGGACTTCTAAGTGTTGAGCCTTTGGTTCCTCCCTCTCCCTCTCCAACACATCCTCGTCCTCCATAGTGCTTAGCGAAGCCCTGCTGGAGTACTGCAGCTCCATCACCACCACGCCGTCGTGCTGCTGCTGGAGCCATCTTCCTCAACCTCTCCTCCCCCCTTGCTAGATCAAGAAGGAGGAGACGTTGCTGCTCCGTACATGTGTTGAACGCGGAGGTGCCGTCCGTTCGGTGCTAGGATCATCGGTGATTTGGATCACGACGAGTACGACTCCATCAACCCCGTTCTCTTGAACGCTTCCGCGCGCGATCTACAAGGGTATGTAGATCCACTCCTCTATCGTTGCTAGATGACTCCATAGATTGATCTTGGTGACACGTAGGAAAATTTTGAATTTATGCTACGTTCCCCAACATTAAGATAACATGGCAATATAATGATATCCCAACAAGTAAAATAATGTTCCCACAAGGAACGGTCTCCAATCTTCACCTGCAACTAGCAACGCTATAAGAGGGGCTGAGCAAAGCGGTAACATAGCCAATCAACGGTTTGCTAGGACATGGTGGGTTAGAGGATTGACATGGCAATATGGGAGGCTTGAAAGCAAGTGGTAGGCATCGTAGCATTGGCATAGCAAAAGAGCGAGCATCTAGCAAAGCAAAGATAGTAGTGATTTCGAGGGTATGATCATCTTGCCTGAAAAGTTGTCAGAGTTGACTGGATCCTCAAAAGCAAACTCAACAGGCTCCTCGTTAGCGAACTCGTCTCCTGGCTCTACCCAAACAAGACAAACAAGCAAACGGAACACAATCAACCCCGTGCAAAGCTCAAACCATATGATGCAAAGATGATATGTTATGCGGGATGCGATGCGGGATGCATATGCAAGATTTGACAAGGAATGCATGAACCTGGACTCAACTTGGGAATCCAAGTGTGCCACTGGAAAGATGAGATGAAATCGCTTGAAAACGATATAAAGAACACTGGAATCGGAGTTACGGTTTGGAAATGGCAAGCGATTCAAATATGACACCGGTCTGCGATTTACAGCAAGTAGCCATCTAAATGCAACGAGATGAACATGCTACAGCACTCAAACATGGCATAAAAATACATGGCAGGGATGCATTCATGATGCTTAACAAAATTCTAGCACTGAGCTACGGCCAATTCATCCATAAACAGGTTCAAACAAGCATGGCAAAAATGCATATGGCAAACAGATTTCAGACTTAGTGAAATTAACACTTGTCTGGAATTTCAGATCAGATAGCACTCTTCGGGGCATGAAAACTATATGCTACAGAACCTGAAAATGGCAAAGTAAAGCATGGCATGGAGCTACTCAAAGAGCTTAACAAAAATCCCTTAGTGACCTTGAGACAAAAGGGATCAGAAAATACAATTGCAAGCATGTGAACATGGCAAAAACATAATCAGATCACAGACTTAGTGAAAACTGGAGCATGCTGAAAACATATATCAAGTAGGCATGTTTACGAGCTCGATGCACTCACTACAGAGCAAGTCATGGCAATCTAATCATACACCCATCAAGAATACACAAAATGCAAGCTAGACATGGCAAGAACAATGACATAGCATGCACGTACCAACTACAACATCATCGGCAAAATCGCTAACAAGTAGACAATCTGCCCAGATTCACGAAATGACAAAAGTAGAGCTCGATTGACTCAAGCTAGGGTGCTCCATAATTGCAAACAAAGACATGGATGGATAGAGCACTACAAGATTAACAAAACATCCTTACTGATCATCCTCAAAAGAGGCACGGATCACTAGGAAACAACATGAACATATGGCCATATGAGATAAACAGCTCAAAGACTTGGTGGAAATGCTAAGTCACGGAAATCAGCATTACCAAGTGCCTCACTTTGCAAGCTTGTGCTAGTCACCACACACATCACAAAAATACATGGGTTGCACCTCTGGAAATATGGAAAAACCCTTAACAAAACACATGTAGAGCTCATGGGTATATCATGCACACATTAATCATGGCAAAAATGACAAATATCTAAATGGAGTAGGAGATCTGACAATTATCTCAAGTAGCACTTTTCTATCAGCATTTCGGGCATCAAGATGTACTCAGATGAAAATGATGCAATGGTATGAAATGATGTACTCTCTAAGGCGAACATTTTGATATGCTATATGCCCAAAACGGAGTTACGTATGAGGAGTTATAGCATGATGAACAGGAGCATATGAACTAGGGTTTCGGGCAAAAAGTCAACCCAGACGAGATCCACATCTGGATCTGGCGCGTTTCCCGAGGTTGGCCGGAGTGAGCTCGCCGGAGTTTGAAGTCGGCCGCCGGAGTTTGTTGGGGAGGCGGCGTGGGGCTTGCCGGAGTTGGTGGCCGGCCGGATCTCGCCGGATCCGGGGCCAGGGCGACGTTTGGACGAAGCGGCTGGGCGGTGGTCGCCGGCGCGGTGGCGCGCGGACGCCGGCGCGGAGGCGGACCAGGGCGGCTCGGTGAGGACCCAGGCGAGGAGGCGCGGTGCACGCGCGGGCTCCAGAGGGCCAGCAACGGGCCTCGCGGGCCTGGCGGTGGAGGGAGCGGCCGATGCCACATGGCGGCGCCTCAGTGGCCGCGGGCGGCGGCGGACGCGGTGTGCGGCGCGGCGGACATGTCCGGCGCGCGACGGGGTAGGTGGACTAGGGTTAGGGTGGAAGAAGACCCGAGATTTCGGAGGTGGGGCTATAAATAGGCATAGAGGGAGCTAGGAGAGTCCAAATGAGGTGCGGTTTTCGGCCACGCGATCGTGATCGAACGCTCTAGATGATGGAGAGGGTTTTGGTGGGTTTTGGGCCAAAATGGGGGGTGTTGGGCTGCAACACACACAAGGCCTTCTTGGTCCCTCGGTTAACCGTTGGAGCATCAAACGAAGTCCAAATGGTACGAAACTTGACAGGTGGTATACCGGTAGTAAACCAAGGCCACTTGGCAAGTCTCGGTCCAATCTGGAAATGTTTAATCCCCACACACGAAAGAAAGGTAGAAATGACCACCGGAGGAGAACGACGCGCCGGAATGCAAAACGGACAACGGGGAAAATGCTCGGATGCATGAGATGAACAGTATGCAAATGCAATGCACATGATGACATGATATGAGATGCATGACAATGATAACAACACACGGAGACAAAGACCCGAACCCGAGAAAATAAAATAACTTAAGGCTGGAAACGGCAAGAGTTGGAGTACAAATTGGGTAAGTTACATCCAGGGTGTTACAACACTCCACCACTACGAAAGGATCTCGTCCCGAGATCTAGGACTGAAAGAACACCGGGTACTCAGAACGGAGGTGATCCTCGTGTTCACAGGTAGCTTCACGGTCGGAATGGTGTGACCACTTGACTTTGAGGAATTTGATTGACTTGTTGCGAGTCTTGCGTTCAGTCTCTTCAAGAATAGCAACTGGATGCTCACGATAGGAGAGATCTTCTTGGAGCTCAATGTCCTCGAAGTTGACGGTGCGGTCAGGAGTATTGAAGCACTTTCGAAGCTGAGAGACATGGAACACGTCAAGAACATTTGCAAAGTTTGAAGGAAGCTCGAGTTGATAGGCGAGATCGCCTCTCTTGCTGACAATCTTGAAAGGTCCCACGTATCTGGGGGCAAGCTTCCCTTTGATACCAAAGCGACGAGTACCTTTCATAGGAGAGACGCGGAGGTAAACATGATCTCCGATCTCGAAAGCCAAATCACGGTGCTTACTGTCATAATAGCTCTTCTGACGGGATTGGGCTGCTTTGAGGTTATCTCGAATGACTTTGCACATTTCCTCTGCCTCTGTGATTAAGTCATTTCCCAAAAGCTGACGTTCACCGGTTTCAGACCAGTTGAGAGGGGTACGACACTTCCTGCCATACAGAATTTCAAATGGGGCCTTGCCCGAACTTGCTTGAAAACTGTTGTTGTAGGAGAATTCAGCATAAGACAATCCTCCCACATCATGTCGAAGGAGATCACACAAGCCCTGAGCATATCTTCAAGAATCTGATTGACACGCTCGACTTGACCGCTAGTTTGAGGATGGAAAGCTGTGCTGAAGCGGATGTTTGTGCCCATGGCCTTATGAAAAGAATCCCAAAACTTGGAGGTAAAGATGCTGCCATGGTCTGAAGATATCACTTGTGCAATACCGTGCAAAGAGACAATTCGAGAGGTATAGAGTTCCGCCAATTGAACTGCAGTGATTGACTCTTTGATAGGCAGAAAGTGAGCCACTTTGGTGAGTTTGTCGATGACAACGAATATAGCATCATTGCCACGCTTGGACTTTGGAAACCCAGTCACGAAGTCCATTTCAATGTGGTCAAACTTCCATTCTGGAATGGTAAGAGGTTGGAGGAGACCAGCTGGCCTTTGGTGTTCTGCCTTCACTCTTCTGCAGACATCACACTCATTCACGAATTGAGCAATCTCGCGCTTCATTCGAGTCCACCAATAAGCCTGCTTGAGGTCCTGATACATCTTCGTGCTCCCAGGGTGGATGGAGAGGAGAGAATTGTGAGCCTCGTTCATGATCACTTTACGGAGGTCACCTTTGGGCACAACAATACGATCCTCGAAGAAGAGAGTATCCTTGTCATCAAGGCGGTAGCACTTGTACTTGGGTTGACTCTTGGCAATCCCAATCTTCACCTTTTTCACCATAGCATCAAGAAGCTGGGCTTGGCTAATCTGGTCTTCCAAGGTAGGAGAGACTTGAAGGTTGGCGAGGAAACCTTGAGGAACAACTTGTGGGTTAAGTTTGCGGAAAGCTTCACAAAGCTCGGGTTGATAAGGCTTGAGAATCAGACTGTTGCAATAAGCCTTTCTGCTCAATGCGTCAGCAATCACATTGGCCTTGCCTGGAGTATACTCGATATTCGGATTATACTCTTGAATCATTTCGACCCATCGAGTTTGCCTGAGGTTGAGATTAGGCTGAGTGAAGATGTACTTGAGACTCTTGTGGTCAGTGAAGATGTCCACTTTCCTTCCCAATAAGAGATGTCTCCAAGTCAAAAGAGCATGCACAACTGCCGCCAACTCGAGATCATGAGTGGGTAGTTCTTCTCATTGGGCTTCAACTGGCGAGAGGTATAAGCAACAACTTTCTTCTCTTGCATCAATACTGCGCCAAGACCTTGGAGAGAGGCATCGCAAAAGACCTCGTACGGTTTGGATTCATCAGGCGGAGTCAGAACTGGAGCAGTGATCAATTTCTCTTTCAAAGTGTTGAAAGCAATGTCACACTCCGGAGACCAAACGTACTTGACGTGCTTGTGGAGAAGATTTGAGAGAGGCTTCACGATTTTAGAAAAGTTTTCAACGAATCTTCGACAGTAGCTTGCGAGACCGAGGAAGCTATGGAGTTGCTTCATGTTCTGAGGAGGTTCCCAATTCACAATTGCAGACACCTTCTCAGGATTCACGGCAATGCCCTTGGCAGAGATGATATGACCAAGATAAAGAACCTCATCAAGCCAAAATTCGCACTTGGAGAACTTGGCGTAGAACTTGTGTTCCCTCAACTTATCGAGCACCAAACGCAAGTGGTTGGCATGATCTTCCTTGTTCTTCGAGAAAACCAGAATGTCGTTGAGATAGACCAAAACGAAGTCATTGGTGTAGGCGTTAAAGATGAAGTTCATCATGCGAGAGAACGTCGGAGGAGCGTTGACGAGGCCAAAAGACATGACAGTGTATTCATTTGAACCATAGCTTGTCCTGAAACCGTCTTGGGAATATCTTGCTCACGGATTCGAATCTGATGATAACCCATACGGAGATCAAGCTTGGAGAATACTTGGGCACCTTTGAGTTGTTCGAACGGCTCGTTGATGTTGGGAAGTGGGTATTTGTTCTTTATGGTCTTCTTGTTCAATGGACGGTAATCAACACAAAGTCGGTCCGTTCCATCCTTCTTCTTCACAAAAAGAACACCACAACCCCACGGAGAAGAACTAGGCCGGATGAGACCCATTCTCTCTTGAATATCGAGTTGCTTCTTCAGCTCCTTCAACTCTTCAGGTCCGAGCTTGTAAGGACGCTTGCACACTGGTTCCGTGCCAGGCTCAAGATCGATGACGAATTCAACTGGCCGGTGCGGAGGCATTCCTGGAAGCTATTATGGAAAGACGTCTCGATATTCGCAAATGACTAGAATTTGAGAGATAGCATCCAGTTCACCCTTCTCATTGAGGGAAAACAGACAGATTGTATTATCACGAGCGGCAAAGACAATTACATCCTCAGACGAATGAGTCAATTGAATCTGCCTGGCTGCACAATCAAGCTGAGCCTTGTGCTTAGAAAGACAATCCATTCCGAGAATCAGATCAATATCCGAGTTACCAAGGATCATTGGAGAAGCCAGAAACTTGAAATCACCCATCGAGATAGAAATATTCGGAACCTCGTTGTTTGCGACCAAACATCTACTCGGAGAGACAACTGCTAACGGTTTATGCATGACTTGAGAAAACCAACCATGCTTAGATGCAAAAGGTCTCGAGATAAAACAATGTGATGCACCAGTGTCAAAAAGAACTTTTGCGGGAACATCGTTAACAGGAAGGTTACCCATGATGACATCTGATGAATCCTCTGCCTGAGCTGCATTCACCATATTGACCTTGGCGTACTTGGGGTTATGCTTGACCATAGTTGTACTTGCCGATCTGACAGGAGGAGGAGGAGGAAGACGCCTCTGGTTGAGACACTTGTTGGCATAGTGACCCTTCTGTTGGCACTTGTTGCACGTGACCTCTGAAAGCGGACGGTGATACGGAGCACTCGATCTTGGAGCATGAGACGAAGTCTTGTTCTGAAAACCAGGGTTGGGTGGGTGGGAAGATCCACTGCCACCTTTGCTCTTCTGCTGATACGGCTGACGGAACGAAGGAGGAGGAGGCCAATACTTCTGCTGCTTGGCCACTTGAGTAGAGGAAGAAGGAGTAGCATCTCTGACTCGCTTCTTGGAAGCATCACACCTCAGTTGAGCGGCCTCTTGCTTTAGTGCCATGTTGTAGAACTCATCGTACCTCAAGGGCTCAAAGAGAACAAGAGCTAGCTAAATTTCTTCTATGAGACCACCCCTGAACTGGTATATCATGCTCTTCTCGTCAGGGACATCTTGCTTGGCAAAGCGGGTGAGCTTCTGAAACAACTTGTTGTAGTCATAGACAGACAAAGAGCCTTGCTTCAGGTTGCGGAATTCGTCACGCTTGCTTTCAACCACGCTCTGAGGGATATGGTGAGCTCTGAAATCTTGACGGAATTCATCCCAGGTAATGACACGTCCACCTCTAGAATCCTTGTACTGCTGGAGCCATCCCGAAGAGGTCAACCACCGTTAGCACATAGACAGATAAAATGAAGTTGAATCCAACGGAATGAAAATTGCAACATAAAGTCTTCACATCCGAACAAAATGAACGAATGCATTCCTCTTGAAATGGTCACATATCCATAATTGAGAAGCCACTTAGAATTTAGGTAGAGAAATAAATCAACAAGGTACGAATCAAGAACGAATACTCGGTAAGAAATCCCAATCTCAAACCAAATATCCGTGGAAGAAGAGCTATAGCTACCAGAATTCCCACCTATGAAACTCCCAAACCTTTTTGGTTATGCAATCAGGTGTTGGGGATACAGGGGAAGCATAATATCACACCCAAATCTAGCAAATCCTACATCCAGCTGTATCCATCCTTCAACACATAACCGAGAAAACTTCGGAAACCATCTACCTCAACCTTCAAAAAGCATCCGTTATACAAGTTATGGCGATACTCCCTAACTCCCGCCCCAGTACTGGGTGGCGTCGAGGTTATCTCACCAACGAACTGCATAAAAGAGATTTTTGATGTCGGCGTACTAAACTCGGGTATTCTAGAACTGCAACGATAAAATTATGATGACAATACCTCAGAGCTCAACTCCCAGGGACACTTCCACAAAACCCCTGACAGGAGGCACCAAGACAATGTTCTAGTCATAAAACCATCGGAACGATTCCAAGATACCCGTGTGATCCTAAATTTTTTTAGTGAAATTTGAGCAAAGAAGAGTCAAAACTCTACGTCAGGATGCCTTACCAGAGCGATGAGGAGACTGGGAAGTAAAAAGAATTCCTAAACTCTCCAATATATAATTCCTAAATGACTCAAAACATTTTTCTAGACACAACTCGGCCGCTAAAAACGATCAAGCAATGGGGCTCCTAAGGTCGGGGAAGGCTCTGATTACCAACTTGTAACACCCTCGATGCGACTATATCTCCCACGTGTCGAGGCACGACTTAGAGGCATAATCGCATTGAAGGCATATGTCGCAAGTTAGGCAATCTTCACAACATCCCATGTAATATATAGATAATAAAAGGGGAGATAACATAGTTGGCTTACACTCGCCACGTCAATCAAGTACATAAATAGCATTACATCAACCAAACACTCATGGCCCGACTACGACACCAAAATGAAAGAACAACCCAACATGCGACACGGTCCCGATCACCCCAACTGGGCACCACTACTGATCATCAGGAAAGGAAACATAGTATCGTTGAGAGTCCTCGTCGAACTCCCACTTGAGCTCAAGCGCGTCACCTGGAGCGGAATCATCAGGCCCTGCATCTGGTTTAATAGTAATCTGTGAGCCACGGGGACTCAGCAATCTCGCACCCTCGCGATCAAGACTATTTAAGCTTAATAGGTAAGGTAAGGTGAAAATATGTGAAGCTGTGGCAAGCGACTAGCATATATGGTGGCTAACCTATTCGCAAAAAGAGTGCGAGAAGAGGAGGCAAAGCGTGAGCGAGAATCTAGAGAACACATGCGCAAGCATTACTCCAACACCGTGTCCGCTTCCCGGACTCCGCCGAGAAGAGGCCATCACGGTAACTCACACTGTTGATTCATTTTAATTAAGTTAAGGTTTAAGTTATCTACAACCGGACATTAACAAATTCCCATCTGCCCATAACCGCAGGCACGGCTTTTGAAAGTTGAAATCCCTGCAGGGAGTCCCAACTTAGCCCATGACAAGCTCTCACGGTCAACGAAGGAGTAGAACTTTTCCCGAGACGTTCCGATCAGACTCGGTATCTCGGTTCTTCAAGACACTTCGACAGGTTAAAACAAATCCAGCAACACCGCCCGAATGTGCCGACAAATCCCGATAGGAGCTGCACATATCTCTTTCTCAGGGCACACTCAGATTGTCTAAACTTCCGTTAGGCCAGCCCAGAGTTGCCCCTGGTAGCCACTGGCGGCTGACGGGTTGGACCAACACTCAGAGGAGCACTGGCCCCGGGGGCGGGGTTTAAAATAAGATGACCCTCGGGCTTCGGAAACCCAAGGGAAAAAGAGGCTAGGTGGCAAATGGTAAAACCAAGGTTGGGCATTGCTGGAAAAGCTTTAATCAAGGTGAACTATCAATGGGTGCCCATTATAACCCAACCGCGTAAGGAACGCAAAATCTGGGAACATAACACCGATATGACAGAAACTAGGGCGGCAAGAGTGGAACAAAACACTAGGCGAGAGGCCAAGCCTTCCACCCTTTACCAAGTATATAGATGCATTAAGATAACATGGCAATATAATGATATCCCAACAAGTAAAATAATGTTCCAACAAGGAACGGTCTCCAATCTTCACCTGCAACTAGCAACGCTTTAAGAGGGGCTGAGCAAAGCGGTAACATAGCCAATCAACAGTTTGCTAGGACATGGTGGGTTAGAGGTTTGACATGGCAATATGGGAGGCTTGAAAGCAAGTGGTAGGCATCGTAGCATTGGCATAGCAAAAGAGCGAGCATCTAGCAAAGCAAAGATAGTAGTGATTTCGAGGGTATGATCATCTTGCCTGCAAAGTTGTCAGAGTTGACTGGATCCTCGAAAGCAAACTCAACGGGCTCCTCGTTAGCGAACTCGTCTCCCGGCTCTACCCAAACAATACAAACAAGCAAACAGGACACAATCAACCCCGTGCAAAGCTAAAACAATATGATGCAAAGATGATATGCTATGCGGGATGCGATGCGGGATGCGATGCGGGATGCATATACAAGATTTGACAAGGAATGCATGAACCTGGCCTCAACTTGGGAATCCAAGTGTGCCACTGGAAAGATGAGATGAAATCGCTTGAAAACGATATAAAGAACGCCGGAATCGGGGTTACGGTTTGGAAATGGCAAGCGATTCAAATATGACACCGGTCTACGATTTACAGCAAGTAGCCATCTAAATGCAACGAGATGACATGATACAGCACTCAAACATGGCATAAAAATACATGGAAGCAATGCATTCATGATGCTTAACAAAAGTCTAGCACTGAGCTACGGCCAATTCATCCATAAACAGGTTCAAACAAGCATGGCAAAAATGCATATGGCAAACAGATTTCAGACTTAGTGAAATTAACACTTGTCTGGAATTTCAGATCAGATAGCACTCTTCGGAGCATGAAAACTATATGATACAGGACCTGAACATGGCAAAGTAAAGCATGGCATGGAGCTACTCAAAGAGCTTAACAAAAATCCCTTAGTGACCTTGAGACAAAAGGGATCAGAAAATACAATTGCAAGCATGTGAACATGGCAAAAATATAATCAGATCACAGACTTAGTGAAAACTGGAGCATGCTGAAAACAGATACCAAGTAGGCATGTTTACAAGCTCGATGCACTCACTACAGAGCAAGTCATGGCAATCTAAGCATACACCCATCAAGAATACACAAAATGCAAGCTAGACTTGGCAAGAACAATGACATAGCATGCACGGACCAACTACAACATCATCGGCAAAATCGCTAACAAGTAGACAATCTGCCCAGATTCACGAAATGACAAAAGTACAGCTCGATTGACTCAAGCTAGGGTGCTCCATAATTGCAAACAAAGACATGGATGGATAGAGCACTACAAGATTAACAAAACATCCTTACTGATCATCCTCAAAAGAGGCACGGATCACTAGGAAACAACATGAACATATGGCCATATGAGATAAACAGCTCAAGGACTTAGTGGAAATGCTAAGTCACTGAAATCAGCATTACCAAGTGCCCCACTTTGCAAGCTTGTGCTAGTCACCACACACATCACAAAAATACATGGGTTGCACCTCTGGAAAGATGGCAAAACCCTTAACAAAACACATGTAGAGCTCATGGGCATATCATGCACACATTAATCATGGCAAAAATGACAAATATCTAAATGGAGCAGAAGATCTGACAATCATCTCAAGTAGCACTCTTCTAACAGCATTTCGGGCATCAAGATGAACTTAAATGAAAATGATGCAATGGAATGAAATGATGTACTCTCTGAGACGAACATTTTGGTATGCTATATGCCCAAAACGGAGTTACGGACGAGGAGTTATAGCACGATGAACAGGAGCATATGAACTAGGGTTTCGGGCAAAAAGTCAACCCAGACGAGATCCAGATCTGGATCTGGCGCGTTTCCCGAGGTTGGCCGGAGTGAGCTCGCCGGTGTTTGAAGTCGGCCACCGGAGTTTGTTGGGGAGGCGGCGTGGGGCTTGCCGGAGTTGGTCGCCGGCCGGATCTCGCCGGATCCGGGGCCGGGGCGGCG
>NC_041392.1:396251824-396266872 GCF_002162155.2 Triticum dicoccoides
GGCGAGGGGCGGTCGCCGGCGCGGTGGCGCACGGACGCCGGCGCGGAGGCGGACCAGGGCGGCTCGGTGAGGACCCAGGCGAGGAGGCGCGGTGGACGCGCGGGCTCCAGAGGGCCAGCAACGGGCCTCGCGGGCCTGGCGGTGGAGGGAGCGGCCGGTGCCACGTGGTGGCGCCTCAGTGGCCGCGGGCGGCGGTGGACATGTCCGGCGCGCGACGGGGTAGGTGGACTAGGGTTAGGGTGGAAGAAGACCCGAGATTTCGGAGGAGGGGCTATAAATAGGCATAGAGGGAGCTAGGAGAGTCCAAATGAGGTGCGGTTTTCGGCCACGCGATCGTGATCGAATGCTCTAGATGATGGAGAGGGTCTTGGTGGGTTTTGGGCCAAAATGGGGGGTGTTGGGCTGCAACACACACGAGGCCTTCTCGGTCCCTCGGTTAACCGTTGGAGCATCAAACAAAGTCCAAATGGTACGAAACTTGACAGGCGGTCTACCGGTAGTAAACCAAGGCCGCTTGGAAAGTCTCGGTCCAATCCGGAAATGTTTAATCCCCACACACGAAAGAAAGGTAGAAATGACCACCGGAGGAGAACGAAGCGCCGGAATGCAAAACGGATAACGGGGAAAATGCTCGGATGCATGAGATGAACACGTATGCAAATGCAATGCACATGATGACATGATATGAGATGCATGACAACGATAACAACACACAGAGACAAAGACCCGAACCCAAGAAAGTAAAATAACTTAAGGCCGGAAACGGCAAGAGTTGGAGTACAAATTGGGTAAGTTACATCCGGGGTGTTACATGTACCGTGGTGTTCGGATGTTTGTTGTGTTGCATTGTATGCTGGAGCGCGCTTGCGTGGTCCATAGATGGATCTGGTTGCGCCGTCCTTTTGATGCGAGCCCTCGCGTGGATCGCGTATTGGCTTATGTGCGGCATTGTTTGCCGCTCTATGTTGGCCGTGAGGTCGTCTATCCGGCCAGATGGCCGTTTTAATTTTTGGTTGCGGGGGATCTAAGGCCTCCTCATCGAATTCAGGCAACAACTTCTGCTTCAGGTAGCTCTTGGTGGGGCGATTACCGTCGTACTTCGCTCCTGTGTTGAGTACTTTACTCCATCTAATTCTGAGTGTGTCTTGCGCAGCCTTGAGCCTTTGCTTCTGCTTTTTTAGACTCCTTGCGGTGGCAACAAGCCTTTGACGGTCCTTCTGTTGCTCCGGGTGTCCGTCTGGTGTGATGTTGTCCGGACTATTATCTTTGACAGAGTCGGGTTGTTTGGTTTGATTCTCCGTGTTGCCGTGGTCCGGCAATTGTTCGCATTGCTCTAAGGCTGGGCCTGTATGATCATTGTTTCTGCCGAGGCAGGATTTGGGGCGGCGCTTACGCCGCCGCTTTGACTGTTTCTCGAGGGGACAACCCTCTGTTGCGTCCTTCCGTTCCTCCTCGTCGTCGTCTTTTGGTGTGTCCACCATGTATATGTCATGTGATGAAGTGGGCGTCCAGTGCCCTGTGGGCAGTGGTTCCTGTTCGCCTCCTGCATCGTCGTCCATACCGTCGATGTCTTCGGAGTCGAAGTCGAGCATGCCGGTTAAGTCATTGACAGTGGCTATTAAGTGGGTGGTGGGTGGGCAGCGAATTTCTTCGTCATCCTCATCCCAATCCTGCCGGACATAGTTCGGTCAGGATCCTCCTGACAAGGAGAGAGACCTTAATGAGTTCAGTATGTCGCCAAAGGTGAGTGCTGAAACATATCCGCGGAGGTGAACTCCATGACCGGCGCCCAATCGGATTAGCTAGGAACGGGCACGGGCGGTTTGAAGTCCGTGGCCGGAGAAGGATCCGGTAGTTTGACAACACGACTCTCATGAGGGGTAAGGTCAATATCCGGCTCGATCGCCATTGAGGATATGGCCTCCGTGACGGGGTCTATCCACCCGTCTATGGATGGCGCAACTGGCTACGAATTGAGGCTCGGAGCGGCTGCCGGTGCGATCTCCTGAATGCGGTCCAAAGGTAGAGCTAAATCGTACTCATCGTGACCACGTGGTGCACAAGGCAGGGGCTCGAATCCATCGAAGATCAAGTCTCCGCGGATATCGGCCGTCTAATTTAAGTTTCCAGATCTGACCTGATGGCCAGGGGCATAGCTTTCGATCTGCTCTAGATGGCCAATCGAGTTGGCCCGCAGTGCGAAGCCGCCGAACACAAAGTTCTGTCCGGGGAGAAAAGTCTCACCCTGGACTGCATCGCTATCGATGGTAGAAGGAGCCATCAAGCCTAACGGCGACGACACAGAGGAACTCTCAATGGAAGAACCAATGTCGGTGTCAAAACCGGCGGATCTCGGGTAGGGGGTCCCGAACTGTGCGTCTAAGCGGATGGTAACAGGAGGCAGGGGACACAATGTTTTACCTAGGTTCGGGCCCTCTTGATGGAGGTAAAACCCTATGTCCTGCTTGATTAATATTGATGATATGGGTAGTACAAGAGTAGATCTACGACAAGATCAGAGAGGCTAAACCCTAGAAGCTAGCCTATGGTATGATTGTATGTTATTGTCCTACGGACTAAAACCCTCCGGTTTATAGACACCGGAGGGGGCTAGGGTTACACAAGGTCGGCTACAAAGGAGGAGATATCCATATCCGTACTGCCTAGCTTGCCTTCCACGCCAAGTAGAGTCCCATCCGGACACGAGACGAAGTCTTCAATCTTGTATCTTCATAGTCCAACAGTCCGGCCAAAGGATATAATCCGGCTGTCCGGAGACCCCTAATACCGAACTCCCTCACGGCCCACGACATTTATGGGCCAAATAAGGCCTACGAGATATTTAGACATGCTACCGACCCATTATTATTATGAGCTCATATTATGTTTAGGCCTAATAATGGCCTAATATGGTCACGAGCCTACCAATGGGACGATCGGTATTTAGGCCCAGTTATTTTCTGTGGGCTACATGTCGATTATAGCTCATAATCGTTTCTAGCTGCATTCGAGTTGTGGGCTAGACGAACATTGTCCCTTTTGGATCCTATAATGCTTTTGGCCTAAAGGAGAACGATGATGCCAAATAAATTACTAAGAATAAACCTGCACTATATGAAAATGGCTTGCTAATTTCTACGGCCTTTGGCAGCACGATAAATTTTGTATCGCAACAAAAAAAATTACAACTATACAACAAAAGGTCGGTTGGCATAAAAGTTTATAGTCAGTACAGATAAATGCACCATGAGAAGTATAGAAGCATAGATCATTTGACCTCGGTGGTAATGTTTCAGGTTGTAGAACCGGATGGAGCAGCATGACATTCCCCTTTTTTCCAACATTCTCTTGAACAACGAAGCAAATGTCTAATAGTCTGGTTTCAAAACCATTCATATCTTGATGACATTTGTCAACCACTATTCTTGTTTCAGAAACGACCTCCATTAGGGATTGGACTTGTGTCTGGAGCACAGATATAACACTTTGTCTACCCGTAAGATCTTGTTTAGGAGGCACTTTCAACGAGGTTACCTTAACAACCAACCCATAATTACGCAGGAAGGTGCTTTTGGCGCTATTAGTGAAGAAATACTGACACACTGCAACAAGAGGTGACATTGTGCCTGTGGTTGCCTCGTCACCTCAAGAAGGTTGTGGTTGTTCAATCATTTGTTCCATAGCTTGATGGAAGTTTGAATTTGTAGATTAGTAGTACTAGATAAGAAGTTACTAATGAGACAAAAGCAAACAAAATAGCTTTCACGTTTATACATAACTTATTTGGTGAACCATTGTAATACATTAGCACGTACTTGAGTGCAAAGTACATAATAAAATCATGTTTGGGACATATATCCATGTAGCATGCCTAATGTATTTCCTATTTACTCGCATTTATTGACATCTAAGGATAAAGAGACACAGTTTAAAATACGATGAACATAATATGAACTCATTCGTATCACATGCAAATAGACATCAAACGAACATACTATTGTATCATTGCCTGAGCATGTAAGCATCACAACTAGATTACAGGTCAAGAACAAAAGAATATCATTCCTCTCTTTTAAACCGTGTAAGGTGAAATGATACGTTAAGACAACTGTGTATGAAAGTGAACAGAGTAAATGAGATTAGCTACAAATCAAGCAGTTAAATGCACACATCACAGTAACAAACAGTTCAAAGGCATAAGGAGTAAGGACTTACAACAACGGCTTGGACTGGTGTAGTCATGCCCTTCATATTGCTGATGTGACAATCCTTGATTTGCACTACATTCGGTTTAGGTTCTTTTTGGTCTGCATGGGTTCTCCTCTATATTTGAAACAAGTCAATATAGATATGATAATATGGCACAACAAAAAGAAGGAAACATCATCTATTTACAAGAGCCTTGCAGTGTGCAATATAGCTATCAGATCTTATTGTCTGTTGGAATTTCACTTTAGAATGGTTGGTCTTGTTCTTCAAACAGTTAGCACAGAAGAAGATGAACTTGTAAGGCACATGCGCAAATACGAGTTCAATATGTGATCTAATCACATACATATACCGTATCTGATACTTCGGACCAGACTGGTGTTTAACAAGGGATGTCCAATCTTCGTCCGTAATATATTCCATTGGAGATGTTTGGGCGATTTTATTGTTAGCCTTGCCTTCAAAGTGAGTTTTTCTAAGGTGATACTATACTGTTGTAGAGCAGACTGAGAAACATGAGTGCATGCTTGTTTGGTTGAATCATCTTTCGGATCCAACTTGAACCTCATCTATTGAAAAAAGAATGGGAGTCTCATTAGGAGCAAGCTACAAAGTATGTGACTAAGCTAATGAACAATAATAATTATGAATAAATGGTCAAGGAAGGTGTTAAAATGGGTTTCATCTTTGTCGTTCCTATACTAGATCCATGTTGGGAGGATACATGCATGACACCTAATGGCAACGGCTGCCTTTGATACTAACTTGGCTGACTCTGTAGCATCACGTGGCCTTTTTAAACCTGCCTCAAAATGTATCTTCATTCTTCCTCTTATATATTTTGTTAACCTGTCCAACATTATCCTTGATGTCTATTTCTTCCTGCGGCGAGGTGATAGTTCAACAATGAATATGGAAAGTGTTAGTGCACATCATACTGTGAGAGTATATATAAGGAGCATGCAACTACGACTTGACTCGGTCACGCACCTTCTTGGTGTTGATGCTCATGAGGTTCATCTGATCTTGCCAAGTCTTATAGTGTCAGCAATGATTTGGAAGTAGTGTTAGGTGGGAAGGCATATTGGGAATATGCCACTTGCGAAGCATTCGAACGAGTAACTCGTTGAGATGTCGGCACTGCGGAAGGAGGTGTTGCAGCCACTAGCACTACAAAAAATCCATTTCCATGATAATATGTATTTGTCACAGTAGGTCACGTTTTCTGAAAAATAGTGGATGGAAAGAAAAACTGTTATCCACTAGAGGGAAGGAAATTTTACTCAAATCGGCTGTACAAGCTATCCTAACTTATGCCATGTACGTCTTTAAAATCCCTAAAAAATTACAAGGGAATCACTGACGCGATGTAGCAATTTTGGTGGGGTGACGAAGACAATCAGAAGAGAATGCATTGGATGGTGTGGTGGAAGATGTGTGTCCCAAAAGACCAAGGAGGTATAGGCTTACGAGATATACACTATTTCAATTTGGCTTTGTTAGCCAAATAAGCATGGCTTTTGCTTGATAATCCTGATGCCCTATGTGCCACCATCTTGAGCACTAAATATTTTTTGGATGCCAACTTAATGAATGCACGCATAAAAAAGGGTTCCTGTTTTACTTGGAAAGGCATTATGGCGGAAGTTCATCCTCTCAAAAATGTTATATCTGGAAAGTTGGAAATGGACAGAATATTGATATTTGGAGAGATGCATGGATCCTAAACTATGTGAATAGAAAAATTATTACTCCTAGAAGAGGGCATCTTCTGTCAAAAGTTGTTGATCTTATCGATCCAATCACCAATTTTTATAATGAAGATTTAGTGAGACAAACATTATGGCCAATTGATGCTCAAATGGTGCTCGAGATTCCCCTCCCCATCCATAATATGATGGATTTCATTGCTTGGAGCTATACAAAAAATGAATTGTTCACGGTTCTTTCAGCTTATTTGAAGGAATGGAATAAACAACATGGGGGAACAAATGTTAATCCTATTTAGGGTAAGATTTGGAAATTATCTTATCCAGCAAAAGTGAAAATTTTCATTTGGCGTATGTTGCACACAATCCTCATGTGTCGTGTTACGCTTGCTAATAGACATATTAAAGTTTTGCCCATCTCTCCATCACGTTTGAATGGAGTAGAAGATACAAAACATGTGTTATTTCTGTGTAAGAGGCGAAAGAGGTTTGGGAGAAGCTGGGATTGCATGGGGCCATAAGTAAAGCTTGTGCTATTGATCGTGCGGGAGAGACAGTTTTTGAGTTCTTACTTTCTTATGCTAGAGCAAGAGCTATTTATATTGGGCATCCAGAATGTACACGAATTGATCGCTGTAACAGCTTGGTATTTATGGTGGGACAGACGTAAGCTGGTTTATAAAGGAAAGTCTCAAGATGCATATCAAACTTTGATGGGGGTTCGTGCTATAACGACGAACTATGTTAATGCACACTCCCCGAAGGCAACAAATAAAATAAAGGGATAGAGAAGGCCTCAGGTTTTTGTGAAGTTGAATGTCGTTCTTCTTTTAATCATGATCTGCTTAGGGGCACAACTGGGGCTACCCTCAGATATGACAAAGGAAGGTTGATTGTTGGCCAAAATTGAAGGATGGATTGTTGTGCACATATTTTGACATCAGAAGTGTTGTCTCTAAGACTTGCTTATTACTTGCACAAAAGGCAGGATGTAATCGTCTTGTTGTTAACTCCGACAAAATGTAAGTGATTGCCACAACGGAAACTGGAGTGGTGGTGGCAGTGTTTGTTGGAAGTATGCCCTAGAGGCAATAATAAAATGGTTATTATTATATTTCTTTGTTCATGATAATTGTCTATTGTTCATGCCATAATTGTGTTATCCGGAAATCGTAATACATGTGTGAATACATAGACCACAACATGTCCCTAGTGAGCCTCTAGTTGACTAGCTCGTTGATCAAAAGATAGTCATGGTTTCCTGACTATGGACATTGGATGTCATTGATAACGGGATCACATCATTAGGAGAATGATGTGATGGACAAGACCCAATCCTAAGCATAGCTCAAAGATCGTGTAGTTCGTTTGCTATAGCTTTTCCGAATGTCAAGTATCATTTCCTTAGACCATGCGATTGTGCAACTCCCGAATACCGTAGGAGTGCTTTGGATGTGCCAAACGTCACAACGTAACTGGGTGACTATAAAGGTACACTATAGGTATCTCCGAAAGAGTTTTGTCACTCCGTATGACGGAGAGGTATCTCTGGGCCCACTCGGTGATGCATCATCATAATGAGCTCAATGTGACCAAGTGGTTGATCATGGGATCATGCATTACGGAACGAGTAAAGTGACTTGCCGGTAACGAGATTGAACGAGGTATTGGGATACCGACGATCGAGTCTCGGGCAAGTAACGTACCGATTGACAAAGGGAATTGTATACGGATTGATTGAATCCTCGACATCGTGGTTCATCCGATGAGATCATCGAGGAGCATGTGGGAGCCAACATGGGTATCCAGATCCCGCTGTTGGTTATTGACCGGAGAGTCGTCTCGGTCATGTCTGCGTGTCCCCCGAACCCGTAGGGTCTACACACTTAAGGTTCGATGATGCTAGGGTTGTTGAGATATTAGTATACGGTAACCCGAAAGTTGTTCGGAGTCCCGGATGAGATCCCGGACATCATGAGGAGTTCCGGAATGGTCCGGAGGTGAAGATTTATATATAGGAAGTCAAGTTTCGGCCACCGGGAAAGTTTCGGGGGTAATCGGTATTGTACCAGGACCACCGGAAGGGTCCCAGGGGTCCACCGGGTGGGGCCACCTATCCCGGAGGGCCCATGGGCTGAAGTGGGAGGGGAACCAGCCCCTAGTGGGCTGGTGCGCCCCCCTTGGGCCTCCCCCTGCGCCTAGGGTTGGAAACCCTAGGGGTGGGGGGCGCCCCACTTGGCTTGGGGGGCAAGCCAACCCCTTGGCCGCCGCCCCCCCTTGGAGATTGGATCTCCTAGGGCCGGTGCCCCCCCTAGGGACCCTATATATAGTGGGGGAGAGGGAGGGAAGCCGCACCCTAGCCCCTGGCGCCTCCCTCTCCCTCCCGTGACACTCCTCCCTCTCCCTGAGCTTGGCGAAGCCCTGCCGAGATTACCGTTGCTTCCACCACCACGCCGTCGTGCTGCTGGATCTTCATCAACCTCTCCTCCCCCCTTGCTGGATTAAGTTGGAGGAGACGTCTCCCCAACTGTACATGTGTTGAATGTGGAGGTGCCGTCCGTTCGGCGCTAGGTCATCGGTGATTTGGATCACGACGAGTACGACTCCATTAACCCCGTTCTCTTGAATGCTTCCGCGCGCGATCTACAAGGGTATGTAGATGCACTCCCCTCTCCCTCGTTGCTAGATGACTCCATAGATTAATCTTGGTGATGCATAGAAAATTTCAAAATTCTGCTACGTTCCCCAACAGTGGCATCATGAGCCAGGTTTATGCTTAGTTTCTATGCACGAGTAGAACACAAAGCAGTTGTGGGCGTCGATATTGTCAATTTGCTTGCCGTTACTACTCTTATCTTGATTCGGCGGCACCGTGGGATGAAGCGGCCCGGACCGACCTTACACGTACGCTTACGTGAGACTGGTTCCACCGATTGACATGCACTAGTTGCATAAGGTGGCTGGCGGGTGTCTGTCTCTCCCACTTTAGTCGGATCGGATTCGATGAAAAGGGTCCTTATGAAGGGTAAATAGAAATTGGCATATCACGTTGTGGTTTTGGCGTAGGTAAGAAATGTTCTTGCTAGAAACCTATAGCAGCCACGTAAAAACTTGCAACAACAATTAGAGGACGTCTAACTTGTTTTTGCAGCATATGCCGTGTGATGTGATATGGACAAAAGGATGTGATGAATGATATATGTGATGTATGAGATTGATCATGTTCTTGTAATAGGAATCACGACTTGCATGTCGATGAGTATGACAACCGGCAGGAGCCATAGGAGTTGTCTTTATTTATTTATGATCTGCGTGTCAACATAAACGTCATGTAATTACTTTACTTTATTGCTAAAGCGTTAGCCATAGTAGTAGAAGTAATAGATGACGAGACAACTTCAAGAAGACATGATGATGGAGATCATGATGATGGAGATCATGGTGTCATGCCGGTGACAACGATGATCATGGGGCCCCGAAGATGGAGATCAAAAGGAGCAAATGATATTGGCCATATCATGTCACTATTTGATTGCATGTGATGTTTATCATGTTTTACATCTTATTTGCTTAGAACGACGGTAGCTTAAATAAGATGATCCCTCGTAATAATTTCAAGAAAGTGTTCCCCCTAACTGTGCACCGTTGCGAAGGTTCGTTGTTTCGAAGCACCACATGATGATCGGGTGTGATAGATTCTAACGTTCGAATACAACGGGTGTAAGCCAGATTTACACACGCAATACACTTAGGTTGACTTGACAAGCCTAGCATGTACAGACATGGCCTCGGAACACAGAAGACCGAAAGGTCGAGCATGAGTCATATAGAAGATACGATCAACATGAAGATGTTCACCGATGTTGACTAGTCCGTCTCACGTGATGATCGAACACGGCCTAGTTGACTCGGATCATATTTCACTTAGATGACTCGAGGGATGTCTATCTGAGTGGGAGTTCATTGAATAATTTGATTAGATGAACTTAATTATCATGAACTTAGTCTAAAATCTTTACACTATGTCTTGTAGATCAAATGGCCCACGCTAATGTTGCCCTCAACTTCAATGCGTTCCTAGAGAAAACCAAGCTCAAAGATGATGGCAGCAACTATACAGACTGGGTCCGGAACCTAAGGATCATCCTCATAGCTGCCAAGAAAGATTATGTCCTAGAAGCACCGCTAGGTGATGCACCCATCCCAGAAAACCAAGACATTATGAACGATTGGCAGTCACGTGCTGATGATTACTCCCTCGTTCAGTGCGGCATGCTTTACAGCTTAGAACCGGGGCTCCAAAAGCGTTTTGAGAGACACGGAGCATATGAGATGTTTGAAGAGCTGAAAATGGTTTTCCAAGCTCATGCCTGGGTCAAGAGATATGAAGTCTCCGACAAGTTCTTCAGTTGTAAGATGGAGGAAAATAGTTCTGTCAGTGAGCACATACTCAAAATGTCTGGGTTGCATAACCGCTTGACTCAGCTGGGAGTTAATCTCCTGGATGACGCGGTCATTGACAGAATCCTTCAGTCACTTCCACCGAGCTACAAGAGCTTTGTGATGAACTTCAATATGCAGGGGATGGAAAAGACCATTCCTGAGGTATATTCAAAGCTGAAATCAGCGGAGGTGGGAATCAAAAAGGAACATCAAGTGTTGATGGTGAATAAAACCACTAAGTTCAAGAAAGGCAAGGGTAAGAAGAACTTCAAGAAGGACGGCAAGGGGGTTGCCACGCCCGGAAAGCAAGCTGCCGGGAAGAAGCCAAAGAATGGGCCCAAGCCTGAGAGTGAGTGTTTTTATTGCAAGGTAAGTGGTCACTGGAAGCGGAACTGCCCCAAATACTTAGCGGACAAGAAGGTCGGCAACACTAAAGGTATATGTGATATACATGTAATTGATGTGTACCTTACCAGTACTCGTAGTAGCTCCTGGGTATTTGATACCGGTGCGGTTGCTCACATTTGTAACTCAAAGCAGGAGCTGCAAAATAAGCGGAGACTGGCGAAGGACGAGGTGACGATGCGCGTCCGGAATGGTTCCAAGGTCGATGTGATCGCCGTCGGCACGCTACCTCTACATTTACCTACGGGATTAGTTTTAAACCTCAATAATTGTTATTTAGTGCCAGCTTTGAGCATGAACATTGTATCAGGATCTCGTTTAATTCAAGATGGCTACTCATTTAAATCCGAGAATAATGGTTGTTCTATTTATATGAGAGATATGTTTTATGGTCATGCTCCATTGGTGAATGGTTTATTCTTAATGAATCTCGAGTGTAATGTTACACATATTCATAGTGTGAATACCAAAAGATGTAAGGTTGATAATGATAGTCCCACATACTTGTGGCACTGCCGCCTTTGTCACATAGGTGTCAAACGCATGACGAAGCTCCATGCAGATGGACTTTTGGAGTCTCTTGATTACGAATCATTTGACACGTGCGAACCATGCCTCATGGGTAAAATGACCAAGACTCCGTTCTCAGGAACAATGGAGTGAGCAACCAACTTATTGGAAATCATACATACTGATGTGTGAGGTCCAATGAGTGTTGAGGCTCGCGGTGGCTACCGTTATGTTCTCACCCTCACTGATGACTTGAGTAGATATGGGTATGTCTACTTAATGAAACACAAGTCCGAGACCTTTGAAAAGTTCAAGGAATTTCAGAGTGAGGTTGAGAATCAACGTGACAGGAAAATCAAGTTCTTACGATCAGATCGTGGGGGAGAATACTTGAGTCACGAATTTGGCACACACTTAAGAAAATGTGGAATAGTTTCACAACTCACGCCGCCCGGAACACCTCAGCGTAATGGTGTGTCCGAACGTCGTAATTGCACTCTATTGGATATGGTGTGATCTATGATGTCTCTTACCGATCTACCGCTGTCATTTTGGAGCTATGCTTTAGAGACTGCCGCATTCACTTTAAATAGGGATCCGTCGAAATCCGTTGAGACGACACCGTATGAATTATGGTTTGGGAAGAAACCTAAGCTGTCGTTTCTAAAAGTTTGGGGATGCGATGCTTATGTCAAGAAACTTCAACCTGAAAAGCTCGAACCCAAGTCAGAAAAATGTGTCTTCATAGGATACCCTAAAGAAACTATTGGGTATACCTTCTACCTCAGATCCGAAGGCAAGATCTTTGTTGCCAAGAATGAGTCCTTTCTAGAGAAAGAGTTTCTCTCAAAAGAAATAAGTGGGAGGAAAGTAGAACTTGATGAAGTATTACCTCTTGAACCGGTAAGTGGCGCAGCTCAAGAAAATGTTCCTGAGGTGCCTGCACCGACTAGAGAGGAAGTTAATGATGATGATCATGAAACTTCAGATCAAGTTGCTACTGAACTTCGTAGGTCCATGAGGACACGTTCCGCACCAGAGTGGTACGGCAACCCTGTCTTGGGAATCATGTTGTTAGACAACGGTGAACCTTTGAACTATGAAGAAGCGATGGCGGGCCTGGATTCGGACAAATGGCTGGAAGCCATGAAATTCGAGATAGGATCCATGTATGAAAACGAAGTATGGACTTTGACTGACTTGCCTGATGATCGGCGAGCCATAGAAAATAAATGGATCTTTAAGAAGAAGACAGACGCGGATGGTAATGCAACCATCTATAAAGCTCGGCTTGTCGCTAAGGGTTATCGACAAGTTCAAGGGGTTGACTACAATGAGACTTTTTCACCCGTAGCCAAGCTGAAGTCCGTCTGAATCATGTTAGCAATTGCCGCATTCTTTGATTATGAGATATGGCAAATGGACGTCAAAACGGCATTCCTTAAGGAAGAATTGTATATGATGCAGCCAGAAGGTTTTGTCGATCCTAAGAGTGCTGACAAGGTGTGCAAGCTCCAACGCTCGATTTATGGGCTGGTGCAAGCATCTCGGAGTTGGAACATTCGTTTTGATGAGATGCTCAAAGCGTTTGGGTTTACGCAGACTTATGGAGAAGCCTGCATTTACAAGAAAGTGAGTGGGAGCTCTGTAGAATTTCTCATATTGTATGTGGATGACATACTGTTGATGGGAAATGATATAGAATTCTTGGAAAGCATAAAGGCCTACTTAAACAAGTGTTTTTCAATGAAGGATCTTGGAGAAGCTGCTTATATATTAGGCATCAAGATCTATAGAGATAGATCGAGACGCCTCATTGGTCTTTCACAGAGTACGTACCTTGACAAGATATTGAAGAAGTTCAAAATGGATCAGTCAAAGAAGGGGTTCTTGCCTGTATTGCAAGGTACGAGATTGAGCACGGCTCAATGCTCGACCACGGCAGAAGATAGAGAAAAGATGAGTGTCGTCCCCTATGCCTCGGCCATAGGGTCTATCATGTATGCTATGCTGTGTACCAGACCTGATGTAAACCTTGCCGTAAGTTTGGTAGGAAGGTACCAAAGTAATCCCGGCAATGGAACACTGGACAGCGGTTAAGAATACCCTGAAGTACCTGAAGAGGACTAAGGATATGTTTCTCGTTTATGGAGGTGATGAAGAGCTCGTCGTAAAGGGTTACGTCGATGCTAGCTTCAACACAGATCTGGATGACTCTAAGTCACAAACCGGATACGTGTATATTTTGAATGGTGGGGCAGTAAGCTGGTGCAATTGCAAGCAAAGCGTTGTGGCGGGATCTACATGTGAAGCGGAGTACATGGCAGCTCGGAGGCAGCACAAGAGGCAATCTGGGTGAAGGAGTTCATTACCGACCTAGGAGTCATACCCAATGCGTCGGGCCCGATGACTCTCTTCTGTGACAACACTGGAGCTATTGCCCTTGCCAAGGAGCCCAGTTTTCACAGGAAGACCAGGCATATCAAGCGTCGCTTCAACTCCATTCGTGAAAGTGTTCAAAATGGAGACATAGATATTTGTAAAGTACATACGGACCTGAATGTGGCAGATCCGTTGACTAAACCTCTCCCTAGAGCAAAACATGATCAACACCAGAACTGCACGGGTGTTCGACTCATCACAATGTAACTAGACTATTGACTCTAGTGCAAGTGGGAGACTGTTGGAAATATGCCCTAGAGGCAATAATAAAATGGTTATTATTATATTTCTTTGCTCATGATAATTGTCTATTGTTGTAACACCCTCGATGCGGTTATATCTCCCATGTGTCGAAGCACGACTTAGAGGCATAACCGCATTGAAAGCAATGTCGCAAGTGAGGTAATCTTCACACAACCCATGTAATACAATAAAGGGAAAGAGATACATAGTTGGCTTACAATCGCCACTTCACACAATTACATGAATAAAACATTACAACATCCAAATACAATCAAGGTCCGACTACGGAACCAAAATAAAAGAAGAACCCCAAATGCGACAAAGTCCCCGATCGACCCCAACTGGGCTCCACTACTGATCAACTAGAATGAAACCACACAAAGGACAAGATCTTCATCGAGCTCCTCCTAAGCTTGGTTGCGTCATCTACACGGTCTCATCGGCACCTGCAAGCTGGTTTTGGAAGTATCTGTGAGCCACAGGGACTCAGCAATCTCGCACCCTCGCGATCAAGACTATTTAAGCTTATGGGTAAGGTAAAGGTATGAGGTGGAGCTGCAGCAAGCGATTAGCATATATGGTGGCTAACATATTCGCAAAAGAGAGCGAGAAGAGAAGGCAAAGCGCGGTCGAGAAACTATGATCAAGAAGTGATCCTAGAACAACCTACGTCAAGCATAACTCCAACACCGTGTTCACTTCCCGGACTCCGCCGAGAAGAGACCATCACGGTTACACACGCGATTGATTCATTTTAATTAAGTTAAGGTTCAAGTTATCTACAACCGGACATTAACAAAATCCCATCTGCCCATAACCGCGGGCACGACTTTCGAAAGTTCAAATCCCTGCAGGGGTGTCCCAACTTAGCCCATCACAAGCTCTCACGGTCAACGAAGGAATAGACCTCCTCCCAAGACATTCCGATCAGACTCGGTATCTCGGTACAACAAGACATTTCGACAGGGTAAAACTAAACCAGCAACACCGCCCGAATGTGCCGACAAATCCCGATAGGAGCTGCACATATCTCTTTCTCAGGGCACACTCAGATTGTCCTAGGTACGGGTAGGCCAGCCCAGAGTTG
>NC_041392.1:396267195-396270554 GCF_002162155.2 Triticum dicoccoides
AATAATGATGACCCTTGAGTCCGCGAAACCCAAGGGAAAAAAGGATAGGTGGCGAATGGTAAAACCAATGTTGGGCATTGCTGGAAGAGCTTTACTTAAGGCGAACTATCAAGGGGTTCCCATTATAGCCCAACCGCGTAAGGAACGCAAAAACCGGGAACATAACACCGATATGACGGAAACTAGGGCGGCAAGAGTGGAACAAAACACCAGGCATAAGGCCGAGCCTTCCACCCTTTACCAAGTATATAGATGCATTAATTAAATAAGATATATTGTGATAACCCAACAAGTAAACATGTTCCCACAAGGAACAACATCTCCATGTTCCAACAAGGAACGAACTCCGATCTTCACCTGCAACTAACAATGCTATAAGAGGGGCTGAGCAAAGCGGTAACATAGCCAAACAATGGTTTGCTAGGACAAGGTGGGTTAGAGGCTTGGTTCAACAACATGGGAGGCATGATAAGCAAGTGGTAGGTATCGCAGAATAGGCATAGCAAAAGAGCAAGCAACTAGCAAGCAAAGATAGAAGTGATTTCGAGGGTATGGTCATCTTGCCTGAGATCCCGCAAGGAAGAAGAACGAGTCCATGAAGAAGACAAACGGACGTAGATGAACGGGTCCTCACAATATGACGTTATCGGAACCAACCCGAAGAAGCAACACCGGAAAAGGAGCAAACAACATAGTAAACAACCAACACATGAACATGGCATGATGCACAATCAAGTATGATGCATGTCCGGTTTAATGAAGCATGGCATGGCAAAATGCACAAACAACACTACAAGTTAAGTGGAGCTCAATATGCAACGAGTTGCATATTGACGAAAAACCACATGACTTATTTAGTTCTCTCTCGTTTATGTACCCAACAAGATTAAATGTTGTTAGCATGGCAAGAGGTGAAACAAAACAAAACTACCTATCTAGGCAAGTTTAAATGAGGCCGGAAACAACGAATAACAATTCCGGTAAAGCCCCATATGCCTATTTTAGATTTGGTGCGGTTCTGCCCTAAACATAATTTTATAGTTGTTAAACATGCAAAGTGAAGCCACCATGTTAAACTAGGCATTTTTCTACCCCATTTATATAAAAAGTTTATTAAAATCCGAGTTACGGTTATTTAGTTATGAAATAAATCATTTTAGCATGGCATAGGAGCAAATTTAAACAAACAGCAAATTAAACATTTTAAACATGGGTGAAAATGACATATTATGAAACTAGATGCAATTCTAAGCATTTTTCATATTAAGTTTATTTTAATATGATGCATCGTTTGTGAGTTACAATATGCATGATCATGAAGGGGTTTTCTGCAAAACTGTTGTCTCTGGAAAAATAGATAAATTCGCCGAACTGAAAAAAACAAGAGCTGGACCGCAACAGGGGCGGCTGGGCGCTGGGGTTGGCCTCACCTAGTGGGTTGAGGCCCGCTCGGTGTAGAGGCTGGTGCGCTGGGCCAGCTGCGCAGTGGGCTGGGGAGGCGCTGGGTTGTGGTTGGGCCAATGAGGCCGGCTGGCCCAGGCGAGCGAGGCGTGCTCGTCGTCCTCGTGCTCCCGGACGAGCAAGGAGGTTGATGGTGGCGCTGACGATGGCAGGGAGGAGCGGAGGCGGCGTGATACGAATGGGGCTCGCCGGATCCGCGAGCGGAGGCGTCGGGGCGGCCAGATCCGAGCCACGGGAGGTCACCGGGGTTCCGTTCTTGGTCGCTAGGAGGCTCGGCAGTGACCTAGTCGCGGGTCCGGCGGACCTTCGATGGTGCGGGCAGCAGCAAGATGGCGAGGTGCAGGCGCGGAGCGGGAAGATCGAGCGGGCAGAGGAAGGAGGAGGCGCTCGACTGGTCGGATCGGAAGGAGGGGATGGATTGGATTGGATCGGGGGAAAACGAGGAGGGCGGCTGGTTGGTTCGACGCTGATAACAAGGAGAGTGGCGGCGGCGTGGGGATGGGATGGATGGGACAAGGTCCCTAGATTTTAGGGTTTGTCCAAAATAGTCTAGGAGTGGACTATATATGGAAAAGAGGGAAGTTTAGGGGCTAATCCGTCCCTCCAATTAAAATCGAGCGGTTAAGAATAAAACACTAGGAAGTCCAAATAAGAAAACGGTGATGTTTTGTAGACATTTGGGGATGATCCGGACACAACGGTGACGATTGCTCGGGTCGGGTCTGGGACAGCTTTTCGGACGCGCGCGCGAGGGGGGGTTTGATGCACTGAGCAGAGAGGGTTTCGGGCCGTGCGATCGCATCGGACAACTCCGGAAGCGAAGAGGGGAAAGAGGATGGACTAGGTGGGCCGTGGCGAGACTGCGAGGGGGAGAAGAGAGAGAGAGAGCCCGGCATCTGTTTCCGAAGACCGAAAACGTCCGACGAAAAGACCGGCTATAATGCCGCTATAGTTTAACGGTTGGGCTAACAAACAAACTCCGAATGCGGTGAAACTTGACAGGCGATCTATCTACACTATAATAAGACCACACGCCAACTTTCAACCCATTCCGAGAACATTTTCTGGCCACTTATAAAATAATATTTCGGACATGTCGCGTGCGCGTGCAAGTGTGTCTGGGCTCAGAACGGACAACGGAGAGAACGAGGAGGCCGGGACGGATGCAAGTTTTGAAAACATGATGATGCAATGCACATGAAGATATGACAAGATGCAACACGCAAGAGAATGACAAGGCAACAACAGCGAATAACAGGAATAAACGTGGCACATCGGTCTCGGGGCGTCACAACACTCCACCACTACGAGAGGATCTCGTCCTGAGATCTAGAATGGCACCGAAGGGAAAACGGAAGAGAAAAAGAAGAGGTAAAACTAAGTTGCTTCTTTGACCAATGAGTGAAACCAAAGAACCTTGAAAAGGTTAAGCCATTTCGAGAAAAAGAATACAACAGAGATGCACGAAGTTGAAAAACACTCCGTTAGAAAAGAGGGACAAAGAAGAACAAATTCGGACAGCACCCCGGTAGAAAGAGATATGAAACTTGATAAGACGAAAAGAACTTGAGCAGAGGACACAACACTCCGGTTAAATGGATAGGCATGAAAAGAACATGATCTTTGACAAAACGAGATGATGGGTTGAAAAGAGCAACATGACAATGCCTCCGGAACAAAAGAATAGAAGATAGATAATTGAAATAGGAGAATGGAGAAGAAAATGCCAACATCTACCACAAAAGAGTTTGAAAAGGCATCTTTAGGAGAAGGGTCGAATGGAGTTATTGGAAAAACCAACAACGAAAAGAACAAGGTTGTAGTGGGCTTATGGAGAACATCTCAAATTATGAGGTGAAATTGTGCCACTAACGGAAACGATATATTAGATTGATAAC
>NC_041392.1:396270914-396274816 GCF_002162155.2 Triticum dicoccoides
AGCACCATAAAACAACAATCCTTAGGGAAGGCTTTTGGTGAAGTATAACCCAAGATAACTCCAAGGAAGAAGGTGATGGGTTTAAAATATCTCATACTTGATAACTTGTGAATCATGAAAACAAGAACTCAAATTATCAAGAATGACATAATACCACCTCTATTGATACGGACGGAAGAATTGCACTCCGGATTGCAAGATGAAGAATGCTTGAACTCATCTGAAAAGAATCTCGATGAACACTTCGAAAAGGAAATAAATCCTCTATGAACCAACAAGTAGAACCTTCATGAGAACTCCGGTAAACAAAAGGTAACGAAAAGAAAGAGAAGTTGAGAACACAAGGTAAAACCTTGTAATGATTTAGATGGATCTCCGTGATGATATAATTGAGAGAACTTGGAACTCCGGGAAAGAAAGATGCACACTGGAAACCAAGAATAAGTATGATGAACCACTCCGGAAAACATGAATTAATCACTTGGATGGAACAAGAATAAGAATTATGTTATGCGTATCCTTCAACAATTTTAATTGCTGACAAGCAATGGATTTGGCATACTACTTATCCTCGTAAAAAGGATTAAGAGAGAAATAGCGCAAACTTGAGAAGGTATTGAACGAACCACCGGAAGGGTTGAAACAACGAATAAATTGATATGATAAAGAAAGAAGAGAAAACTCTTGAACGAACCACCGTCAGAATTAAAATGAATGAAGAAAAGATAAAGAAACACCGGGAAGAATTAAGCAAATGAACGAAGATGCGTGAGAGAATTTAGATACATGAGAGCGAAGAGATCACTAGCTGATTAGAGATCACTTGATGCACCGGTAGGATTAGGAGAACGATAGCTGAAAGCTGGGAATGAAAAATTATGAGATGATGGGCTCCGGAGAATCAAACTGAAAATACTCTGAATTACTCCGGATGGGTGAAAAGAATATCTCACAACCCAAAAAATTATGGGAGGGTGGCAGAGAATGGGGCAAGATTTAAAATAAGCTCTTCTTCGGTCTTCAAAATTTGAGAATGAAGACGAGAAACACCAACAATAATTGTAGAGGCACTCCGGAATGAAGAATGGAAAGGTTGATCCAACGATGAAAAGAATTTGAAAGATCTTGGAGAAAGGCATGTGACTGATGATAACTCATTCTTACGTCAACTTCGAAAAGAAAATTTGAGGATAGCTCCGGGAAAATAAGAAGAGTCAGGTAAGATCCTGGGAAAAGACCTGTGGGTTAGGGCCCACTCAAAAGAAACACCGTAGAACGATTTAAAAGAGAGAATGCACCGGTTGAGTTAAATGGCTTGAATGAGATAACAACCTCGGAATAGATTGAACTGATCTTGAATGAAAAAAAAACGAGCCTTCCGAGATATCTTGAGCACTCCAGGACAATAGAATAGCGAGAGGTGAACGATTAATAATTGCATCGGCATGAGAAAACCTTGAAATGAGGAAAAGGGTAAAGAAACACCAAAAGCTTGAATTGAATCCACCGGAGGAGAAAAGAATGAAAAATGATGAACTTGAAGCTCCATTAAAATCTTCATGAGAATCACCGGATAAGAACATTGACGGAAAAGGAATGGAGAGACTTCACAAGAATAAAAGGATACTTGATTTAGATATCGGATACCTTGAAGAAAAAGGGTGGGTGGGCGGGAAAACAAAGGCAGCTTGGGATGAATGAAATGAACACTGTTGAGAAGAAATGATAATTGATCTTGCTGATGTTGAAATGGTCGAATCCACTTGAAGAGAAAACACGCCGGTTGAAACGGATTGACATGACCATCTTGATGATCACGAAGGATTGGTATTCACATAGGAACATGAGAACACCGCTTATGAAAGGTATGGAATCAACATTTGACTTTGAAGCAACTCGAATACCACAACTCAAAAGCAAACAAAGGATTGGCTTGCAGAATAAGCCAAAACAAACATATGATAGATATTTCGTCCGAAGTTTTCGTGGTGGGGCCTACACGGGCTCGATCGTACAGCACCATCATGTACAAGGCAGTGCACATGACATACGAAGCGTCCCCGAGTCGGCATAGCCAAGGAATCTTTAAGACACAACGAGACCACTGTAAAACCGACCGTGAATAGGCGGACCACTAGACGTCGAACCCCAATTTCATATCATACATCTGTCGAAAAGATATCCTAAGAGCTACTTGAATTCCCACCTATGAAACTCCCAAAATTTTCCGGTTATGCAATCAGGTGTTGGGGATACAGGGGAAGCATAATATCTCACCCAAATCTAGCAAATCCTACATCCAGCTATATCCATCCTTCAACACATAACCAAGAAACCTTCGGAAATCATCTACCTCAACCTTTGAAAAGCATCTGTTATAAAAGTTATGGCGATACTCATGAACTCCCACCCCAGTACTGGGTGGCGTCGAGGTTATCTCACCAACGAACTGCATAAAAGAGATTTTCGATGTCGGCGTACTAAACTCAGGTATTCCAGAACTGCAATGATAAAATTATGACGACAACACCTCAGAGCTCAACTCCCCGGGACACTTCCACTAAACCCCTGGCAGGAGGCACCAAGACAATGTTCTCGTCACAAAACCATCGGAACGATTCCAAGATACCCGCGTGATCCTAAATTTTTTTTAGTGAAATTTGAGAAGAGAAGAGTCAAAACTCTACATCAGGATGCCTTACCAGAGCGATGAGGAGACTGGGAAGTAAAAACGAATTCCTAAACTCTCCGATATATAATTCCTAAATGACTCAAAACATTTTTCTAGACACAACTCGGCCGCTAAAAACGATCAAGCAATGGGGCTCCTAAGGTCAGGGAAGGCTCTGATTACCAACTTATAACGCCCTCGATGCGGTTATATCTCCCACGTGTCGAAGCACGACTTAGAGGCATAACCGCATTGAAAGCAATGTCACAAGTGAGGTAATCTTCACACAACCCATGTAATACAATAAGGGGAAAGAGATACATAGTTGGCTTACAATCGCCACTTCACACAATTACATGAATAAAACATTACAACATCCAAATACAATCAAGGTCCGACTACGGAACCAAAATAAAAGAAGAACCCCAAATGCGACAAAGGTCCCCGATCGACCCCAACTGGACTCCACTACTGATCAACTAGAACGAAACCACACAAAGGACAAGATCTTCATCAAGCTCCTCCTGAGCTTGGTTGCGTCATCTGCACGGTCTCATCGGCACCTGCAAGCTGGTTTGGGAAGTATCTGTGAGCCACAGGGACTCAGCAATCTTGCACCCTCGCGATCAAGACTATTTAAGCTTATGGGTAAGGTAAAGGTATGAGGTGGAGCTGCAGCAAGCGACTAGCATACATGGTGGCTAACATATTCGCAAAAGAGAGCGAGAAGAGAAGGCAAAGCGCGGTCGAGAAACTATGATCAAGAAGTGATCCTAGAACAACCTACGTCAAGCATAACTCCAACACCGTGTTCACTTCCCGGACTCCGCCGAGAAGAGACCATCACGGTTACACACGCGATTGATTCATTTTAATTAAGTTAAGGTTCAAGTTATCTACAACCGGACATTAACAAAATCCCATCTGCCCATAACCGCGGGCACGGCTTTCGAAAGTTCAAATCCCTGCAGGGGTGTCCCAACTTAGCCCATCACAAGCTCTCACAGTCAACGAAGGAATAGACCTCCTCCCGAGACATTCCGATCAGACTCGGTATCCCGGTACAACAAGACATTTCGACAGGGTAAAACTAAACCAGCAACACCGCCCGAATGTGCCGACAAATCCCGATAGGAGCTGCACATATCTCTTTCTCAGGGCACACTCAGATTGTCCTAGGTACGGGTAGGCCAGCCCAGAGTTGCCCCTGGTGGTCACCGGCAGCTGACAG
>NC_041392.1:396275178-396299615 GCF_002162155.2 Triticum dicoccoides
TGATGACCCTTGAGTCCGCGAAACCCAAGGGAAAAAAGGCTAGGTGGCGAATGGTAAAACCAATGTTGGGCATTGCTGGAAGAGCTTTACTTAAGGAGAACTGTCAAGGGATTCCCATTATAGCCCAACCGCGTAAGGAACGCAAAAACCGGGAACATAACACTGATATGACGGAAACTAGGGCGGCAAGAGTGGAACAAAACACCATGCATAAGGCCGAGCCTTCCACCCTTTACCAAGTATATAGATGCATTAATTAAATAAGATATATTGTGATAACCCAACAAGTAAACATGTTCCCACAAGGAACAACATCTCCATGTTCCAACAAGGAACGAACTCCGATCTTCACCTGCAACTAACAACGCTATAAGAGGGGCTGAGCAAAGCGGTAACATAGCCAAACAACGGTTTGCTAGGACAAGGTGGGTTAGAGGCTTGGTTCAACAACATGGGAGGCATGATAAGCAAGTGGTAGGTATCGCAGAATAGGCATAGCAAAAGAGCGAGCAACTAGCAAGCAAAGATAGAAGTGATTTCGAGGGTATGGTCATCTTGCCTAAGATCCCGCAAGGAAGAAGAACGAGTCCATGAAGAAGACAAACGGACGTAGATGAATGGGTCCTCACAATACGACATTATCGGAACCAACCCGAAGAAGCAACACCGGAAAAGGAGCAAACAACATAGTAAACAACCAACACATGAACATGGCATGATGCACAATCAAGTATGATGCATGTCCGGTTTAATGAAGCATGGCATGGCAAAATGCACAAACAACACTACAAGTTAAGTGGAGCTCAATATGCAACGAGTTGCATATTGACGAAAACCCACATGACTTATTTAGTTCTCTCTCGTTTATGTACCCAACAAGATTAAATGTTGTTAGCATGGCAAGAGGTGAAACAAAACAAAACTACCTATCTAGGCAAGTTTAAATGAGGCCGGAAACAACGAACAACAATTCCGGTAAAGCCCCATATGCCTATTTTAGATTTGGTGCGGTTCTGCCCTAAACATAATTTTATAGTTGTTAAACATGCAAAGTGAAGCCACCATGTTAAACTAGGCATTTTTCTACCCCATTTACATAAAAAGTTTATTAAAATCCGAGTTACAGTTATTTAGTTGTGAAATAAATCATTTTAGCATGGCATAGGAGCAAATTTAAACAAACAGCAAATTAAACATTTTAAACATGGGTGAAAATGACATATTATGAAACTAGATGCAATTCTAAGCATTTTTCATATTAAGTTTATTTTAATATGATGCATCGTTTGTGAGTTACAATATGCATGATCATGAAGGGGTTTTCTGCAAAACTGTTGTCTCTGAAAAAATAGATAAATTCGCCGAACTGAAAAAAAACAAGAGCTGGACTGCAACAGGGGCGGCTGGGCGCTGGGGTTGGCCTCACCTAGTGGCCTGAGGCCCGCTCGGTGCAGAGGCTGGTGCGCTGGGCCAGCTGCGCAGTGGGTTGGGGAGGCACTGGGCTGTGGTTGGGCCAACGAGGCCAGCTGGCCCAGGAGAGCGAGGCGTGCTCGTCGTCCTTGTGCTCCCGCACGAGTAGGGAGGTTGACGGTGGCGCTGACGATGGCAGGGAGGAGCGGAGGCGGCGTGATACGAATGGGGCTCGCCGGATCCGCGAGCGGAGGCGTCGGGGCGGCCAGATCCGAGCCACGGGAGGTCGCCAGGGTTCCGTTCTTGGTCGCGAGGAGGCTCGGCAGTGACCTAGTCGCGGGTCCGGCGGACCTTCGATGGTGCGGGCAGCAGCAAGATGGCGAGGTGCGGGCGCGGAGCGGGAAGATCGAGCGGGCAGAGGAAGGAGGAGGCGCTCGGCTGGTCGGATCGGAAGGAGGGGATGGATTGGATTGGATCAGGGGAAAACGAGGAGGGCGGCTGGTTGGTTCTCTTGGGGAACGTAGTAATTTCAAAAAAATTCCTACGCACACGCAAGATCATGGTGATGCACAGCAACGAGAGGGGAGAGTGTTGTCTACGTACCAACGCAGACCGACTGCGGAAGCGATCACACAACGTAGAGGAAGTAGTCGTACGTTTTCCCGACCCGACCGATCCAAGCACCGTTACTCCCGCACCTCCGAGTTCTTAGCACACGTACAGCTCGATGACGATCCCCGGGCTCCGATCCAGCAAAGCGTCAGGGAAGAGTTCCGTCAGCACGATGGCGTGGTGACGATCTTGATGTTCTACCGTCGCAGGGCTTCGCCTAAGCACCGCTACAATATGATCGAGGTGGAATATGGTGGCAGGGGGCACCGCACACGGCTATGGAACGATCACGGGGATCAATGGTGTGTCTAGAGGTGCCCCTGCCCCTGTATATAAAGGAGCAAGGGGGAGAGGTGCGGCCAGCCCTGGGGCGCGCCAGGAGGAGTCCTACTCCCTCTGGGAGTAGGATCCCCCCCAATCCTAGTTGGAATAGGAATCCTCAAGGGGGGAAAGAGAGAGAGGGGCGGCGACCACCTCTCCTAGTCCTAATAGGACTAGGGGAGGGGGGAGGCGCGCGGCCACCTTGGGCTGCCCCTTTCTCCTTTCCACTAAGGCCCATGAAGGCCCATATGGCTCCCGGGGGGTTCCCGTAACCTCCCGGTACTCCGGTAAAATCCCGATTTCACCCAGAACACTTCCGATATCCAAATATAGGCTTCCAATATATCAATATTTATGTCTCGACCATTTCGAGACTCCTCGTCATGTCCGTGATCACATCCGGGACTCCGAACAACCTTCGGTACATCAAAATGCATAAACTCATAATAACTGTCATCGTAACGTTAAGCGTGCGGACCCTATGGTTCGAGAACAATGTAGACATGACTGAGACACTTCTCCGGTCAATAACCAATAGCGGGACCTGGATGCCCATATTGGCTCCTACATATTCTACGAAGATCTTTATCGGTCAGACCGCATAACAACATACGTTGTTCCCTTTGTCATCGGTATGCTACTTGCCCGAGATTCGATCGTCGGTATCCAATACCTAGTTCAATCTCGTTACTGGCAAGTCTCTTTACTCGTTTTGTAATACATCATTCCGCGACCAACTCATTAGTTGCAATGCTTGCAAGGCTTATGTGATGTGCATTACCGAGAGGGCCCCAGAGATACCTCTCCGACAATCGGAGTGACAAATCCTAATCTCGAAATACGCCAACCCAACATCTACCTTTGGAGACACCTGCAGAGCTCCTTTACAATCACCCTTTTACGTTGTGACGTTTGGTAGCACACAAAGTGTTCCTCCGGTAAACGGGAGTTGCATAATCTCATAGTTATAGGAACATGTATATGTCATGAAGAAAAGCAATAGCAACATACTAAACGATCGGGTGCTAAGCTAATGGAATGGGTCATGTCAATCAGATCATTCAACTAATGATGTGACCTCGTTAATCAAATAACAACTCTTTGTTCATGGTTAGGAAACATAACCATCTTTGATTAACGAGCTAGTCAAGTAGAGGCATACTGGTGACACTCTGTTTGTCTATGTATACACACATGTATTATGTTTCCGGTTAATACAATTCTAGCATGAATAATAAACATTTATCATGATATAAGGAAATAAATAATAACTTTATTATTGCCTCTAGGGCATATTTCCTTCAGTCTCCCACTTGCACTAGAGTCAATAATCTAGATCACATCACCGTGTGATTAACATCGATAGTTCACATCATCATGTGATTAACACCCACAGTTCACATCGCCATGTGACCAACACCCAAAGGGTTTACTAGATTCAGTAATCTAGTTCACATCGCTATGTGATTAACACCCAAAGAGTACTAAGGTGTGATCATGTTTTGCTTGTGAGAGATTCTTAGTCAACGGGTCTGCCACATTCAGATCCGCATGTATTTTGCAAATTTCTATGTCAACAATGCTCTGCATGGAGCTACCCTAGCTAATTGTTCCCACTTTCAATATGTATCCAGATTGAGACTTAGAGTCATCTGGATCAGTGTCAAAAACTTGCATCGGCGTAACCCTTTACGACGAACCTTTTTTTTCACTTCCATAATCGAGAAACATATCCTTATTCCACTAAGGATAATTTTGACTGCTGTCCAGTGACCTACTCCTAGATCACTATCGTACTCCCTTGCCAAACTCAGTGGTAGGGCATACAATAGATCTGGTATACAGCATGGCATACTTTATAGAACCTATGACTGAGGCATAGGGAATGACTTTCATTCTCTTTCTATCTTCTGCCGTGGTCGGGCTTTGAGTCTTACTCAACTTCACACCTTGTAACACAGGCAAGAAACCTTTTCTTTGACTGTTCCATTTTGAACTACTTCAAAATCTTGTCAAGGTATGTACTCATTGAAAAACTTATCAAGCGTCTTGATCTATCTCTATAGATCTTGATGCTCAATATGTAAGCAGCTTCACCGAGGTCTTTCTTTGAAAAACTCCTTTCAAACACTCCTTTATGCTTTGCAGAATAATTCTACATTATTTCCGATCAACAATATGTCATTCACATATACTTATCAAAAATGTTGTAGTGCTCCCACTCACTTTCTTGTAAATACAGGCTTCATCGCAAGTCTGTATAAAACTATATGCTTTGATCAACTTATCAAAACGTATATTCCAACTCCGAGATTCTTGCACCAGTCCATAGATGGATCGCTGGAGCTTGCATATTTAGTTAACACCTTTAGGATCGACAAAACCTTCTAGTTGCATCGTATACAACTCTTCTTTAGTAAATCCATTAAGGAATGCAGTTTTGTTTATCCATTTGCCAGATTTCATAAAATGCGGCAATTGCTAACATGATTCGAACAGACTTAAGCATAGATACGTGTGAGAAAATCTCATCGTAGTCAACACCTTGAACTTGTCGAAAACCTTTTGCGACAATTCTAGCTTTGTATATAGTAACGCTACTATCAGCATCCGTCTTCCTCTTGAAGATCCATTTATTTTCTATGGCTTGCCGATCATCGGGCAAGTCAACCAAAGTCCATACTTTGTTCTCATACATGGATCATATCTCAGATTTCATGGCCTCAAACCATTTCGCGGAATCTAGGCTCATCATCGCTTCCTCATAGTTCACAAGTTCGTCATGGTCTAGTAACATGACTTCCAGAACAGGATTACCGTATCACTCTGGTGCGGATCTCACTCTGCTTTACCTACGAGATTTGGTAGTAACTTGATCTGAAGTTACATGATCATCATCATTAGCTTCCTCACTAATTGGTGTAGTAGTCACAGGAACAGATTTCTGTGATGAACTACTTTCCAATAAGGGAGAAGGTACAATTACCTTATCAAGTATTTTACTTTCCTCCCACTCACTTCTTTCGAGAGAAACTCCTTCTCTAGAAAGTTTCCGAATTTAGCAACAAAGGTCTTGCCTTCGGATCTTGTGATAGAAGGTGTATCCAATAGTTTCCTTTGGATATCCTATGAAGATTTACTTCTCCGATTTGGGTTCGAGCTTATCATGTTGAAACTTTTTCACATAAGCATCGCAGTCCCAAACTTTAAAAAATGATAGCTTAGGTTTCTTGCCAAACCATAGTTCACGCGGTGTCGTCTCAACGGATTTAGATGGTGCCCTATTTAACGTGAATGCAGCTGTCTCTAATGCATAACCCCAAAACGATAGTGGTAGATCGGTAAGAGACATCATAGATTGCACTATATCCAATAAAGTACGGTTATGACGTTCGGACACACCATTATGCTGTGGTGTTCCATGTGGCTTGAGTTTGTGAAATTATTCCACATTGTTTTAATTGAAGACCAAACTCGTAGCTCAAATATTTGTCTCCGCGATCAGATCGTAGAAACTTTATTTTCTTGTCACGATGATTTTCCACTTCACTCTGAAATTCTTTGAACTGTTCAAATGTTTCAGACTTATGTTTCATCAAGTAGATATCCCCATATCTGCTCAAATCTGTGAAGGTCAGAAAATAATGATACCTGCTGCAAGCCTTAATATTCATCGGACCACATACATCAGTATGTATGATTTCCAACAAATCTGTTGCTTGCTTCATTGTTCTGGAGAACGGCGTTTTAGTCATCTTGCCCATAAGGCATGGTTCGCAAGCATCAAGTGATTCATAATCAAGTGATTCCAAAAGCCCATCAGCATGGAGTTTCTTCATGCGCTTTACACCAATATGACTTAAATGGCAGTGCTACAAATAAGTTGCACTATCATTATTAACTTCGCATCTTTTGGTTTCAATATTATGAATATGTGTATCACTACGATCGAGATCCAATGAACTTGTTTCATTGGGTGTATGACCATCGAAGGTTTTATTCATGTAAACAGAACAACAATTATTCTCGGACTTTAATGAATAACCATATTGCAATAAACATGATCAAATCATATTCATGCTCAACGCAAAAACCAAATAACACTTATTTAGGTTCAACACTAATCCCGAAAGTATAGGGGAGTGTGCGATGATGATCATATCAATCTTGGAACCACTTCCAACACACATCGTCACTTCACCCTTAACTAGTCTCTGTTTATTCTGCAACTCCCATTTCGAGTTACTAATCTTAGCAACTGAACTAGTATCAAATACTGAGGGGTTGCTATAAACACTAGTAAAGTACACATCAATAACATGTATATCAAATATACTTATGTTCACTTTGCCATCCTTCTTATCTGCCAATCACTTGGGGTAGTTCCGCTTCCAGTGACCAGTCCCTTTGCAGTAGAAACACTTAGTCTCAGGCTTAGGACCAGACTTGGGCTTCTTCACTCGAGCAGCAACTTGCTTGCTGTTCTTCTTGAAGTTCCCCTTCTTCCCTTTGCCCTTTTCTTGATACTAGTGGTCTTGTTAACCATCAACACTTGATGTTTTTCTTGATTTCTACCTTCGTCGATTTCAGCATCACGAAGAGCTTGGGAGTTGTTTCCGTTATCCCTTGCATATCATAGTTCATCACGAAGTTCTACTAACTTGGTGATGGTGACTAGAGAATTCTGTCAATCACTATCTTATCTGGAATATTAACTCCCACTTGATTCAAGCGATTGTAGTACTCAGACAATCTGGGCACATGCTCACTAGTTGAGCGATTTTCCTCCATCTTTTAGCTATAGAACTTGTTGGAGACTTCATATCTCTCAACTCGGGTATTTTCTTGAAATATTAACTTCAACTCCTGGAACATCTCATATCCTCCATGACGTTCAAAACGTCTTTGAAGTCCCGATTCTAAGCCATTAAGCATGGTGCACTAAACTATCAAGTAGTCATCATATTGAGCTAGCCAAACGTTCATAACGTCTGCATCTGCTCCTGCAATAGGTCCGTCACCTAGTGGTGCATCAAGGACATAATTCTTCTGTGCAGCAATGAGGATAAACCTCAAATCATGGATCCAATCCGCATCATTGCTACTAACATCTTTCAACACAATTTTCTCTAGGAACATATCAAAATAAACACAGGGAAGCAACAACGCGAGCTATTGATCTACAACATGATTTGCAAAATACTACCAGGACTAAGTTCATGATAAATTTAAGTTCAATTAATCAAATTACTTAAAGAACTCCCACTTAGATAGACATCCCTCTAATCCTCTAAGTGATCACGTGATCCAAATCAACTAAACCATAACCGAACATCACGTGAAATGGAGTAGTTTTCAATGGTGAACATCGTTATGTTGATCATATCTACTATATGATTCACGCTCGACCTTTCGGTCTCCGTGTTCTGAGGCCATATCTGCATATGCTAGGCTCGTCAAGTTTAACCCGAGTATTCTGCGTGTGCAAAACTGGCTTGCACCCGTTGTAGATGGACGTAGAACTTATCACACCCGATCATCACGTGGTGTCTGGGCACGACGAACTTTGGCAACGGTGCATACTCAGGGAGAACACTTCTTGATAATTAGTGAGAGATCATCTTATAATGCTACTGTCAATCAAAGCAAAAATAAGATGTATAAAAGATAAACATCATATGCAATCAAAATATGTGACATGATATGGCCATCATCATCTTGTGCCTTTGATCTCCATCTCCAAAGCATCGTCATGATTTCCATCGTCACCGGCATGACACCATGATCTCCATCATCTTGATCTATATCAATATGTCGTCACATGGTCGTCTCGCCAACTATTGCTCTTGCAACTATTGCTATCGCATAGCGATAAAGTAAAGCAATTATTTGGTGCTTGCATCTTATGCAATAAAGAGACAACCATAAGGCTTTTGCCAGTTGCCGATAACTTCAACAAAACATGATCATCTCATACAACAACTTATATCTCATCACGTTTTGACCATATCACATCACAACATGCCCTGCAAAAACAAGTTAGACGTCATCTACTTTGTTGTTGCAAGTTTTACGTGGCTGCTACGGGCTTAAGCAAGAACCAATCTTACCTACGCATCAAAACCACAACGATAGTTTGTCAATTTGACTCTGTTTTAACCTTCGCAAGGACCGGGCGTAGCCACACTCGGTTCAACTAAAGTTGGAGAAACTGTCACCTGCAAGCCACCTATGTGCAAAGCACGTCGGGAGAACTGGTCTCGTGTAAGCGTACGCGTAATGTCGGTCCGGGCCGCTTCATCCAACAATACCGCCGAACCAAAGTATGACATGCTGGTAGGCAGTATGACTTATATCATCCACAACTCACTTGTGTTCTACTCGTGCATATAACATCAACATATAAAACCTAGGCTCTGATACCACTGTTGGGGAACGTAGTAATTTCAAAAAAATTCCTACGCACACGCAAGATCATGGTGATGCACAACAACGAGAGGGGAGAGTGTTGTCTATGTACCAACGCAGACCGACTGCGGAAGTGATCACACAACATAGAGTAAGTAGTCGTACGTTTTCCCGATCCGACCGATCCAAGCACCGTTACTCCGGCACCTCCGAGTTCTTAGCACACGTACAGCTCAATGACGATCCCCGGGCTCCGATCCAGCAAAGCGTCGGGGAAGAGTTCCGTCAGCACGATGGCGTGGTGACGATCTTGATGTTCTACCGTCGCAGGGCTTCGCCTAAGCACCGCTACAATATGATCGAGGTGGAATATGGTGGCAGGGGGCACCGCACACGGCTATGGAACGATCACGGGGATCAATTGTGTGTCTAGAGGTGCCCCCTGCCCCTGTATATAAAGGAGCTAGGGGGGAGAGGTGCGGCCATCCTTGGGGCGCGCCAGGAGGAGTCCTACTCCCTCTGGGAGTAGGATTCCCCCCCCCCAATCCTAGTTGGAATAGGAATCCTCAAGGGGAGAAAGAGAGAGAGGGGGGCCGGCCACCTCTCCTAGTCCTAATAGGACTAGGGGAGGGGGGAGGCACGCGGCCACCTTGGGCTGCCCCTTTCTCCTTTCCACTAAGGCCCATGAAGGCCCATATGGATCCCGGGGGGTTCCGGTAACCTCCCGGTACTCCGGTAAAATCCCGATTTCACCCGGAACACTTCCGATATCCAAATATAGGCTTCCAATATATCAATCTTTATGTCTCGACCATTTCGAGACTCCTCGTCATGTCCGTGATCACATCCGGGACTCCGAACAACCTTCGGTACATCAAAATGCATAAACTCATAATAACTGTCATCGTAACGTTAAGCGTGCGGACCCTACGGTTCGAGAACAATGTAGACATGACTGAGACACTTCTCCGGTCAATAACCAATAGCGGGACCTGGATGCCCATATTGGCTCCTACATATTCTACGAATATCTTTATCAGTCAGACCGCATAACAACATACGTTATTCCCTTTGTCATCGGTATGCTACTTGCCCGAGATTCGATCGTCGGTATCCAATACCTAGTTCAATCTCGTTACCGGCAAGTCTCTTTACTCGTTCTGTAATACATCATCCCGCAACCAACTCATTAGTTGCAATGCTTGCAAGGCTTATGTGATGTGCATTACCGAGAGGGCCCCAGAGATACCTCTCCGACAATCAGAGTGACAAATCCTAATCTCGAAATACGCCAACCCAACATCTACCTTTGGAGACACCTGTAGAGCTCCTTTATAATCACCCTTTTACGTTGTGACGTTTGGTAGCACACAAAGTGTTCCTCCGGTAAACGGGAGTTGCATAATCTCATAGTTATAGGAACATGTATATGTCATGAAGAAAAGCAATAGCAACATACTAAACGATCGGGTGCTAAGCTAATGGAATGGGTCATGTCAATCAGATCATTCAACTAATGATGTGACCTCGTTAATCAAATAAAACTCTTTGTTCATGGTTAGGAAACATAACCATCTTTGATTAACGAGCTAGTCAAGTAGAGGCATACTAGTGACACTCTGTTTGTCTATGTATTCACACATGTATTATGTTTCCGGTTAATACAATTCTAGCATGAATAATAAACATTTATCATGATATAAGGAAATAAATAATAACTTTATTATTGCCTCTAGGGCATATTTCCTTCAGGTTCGACGCTGATAACAAGGAGAGTGGCGGCGGCGTGGGGATGGGATGGATGGGACAAGGTCCCTAGATTTTAGGGTTTGTCCAAAATAGTCTAGGAGTGGACTATATATATGGAAAAGAGGGAAGTTTAGGGGCTAATCCGTCCCTCCAATTAAAATCGAGCGGTTAAGAATAAAACACTAGGAAGTCCAAATAAGAAAACGGTGATGTTTTGTAGACGTTTGGGGATGATCCGGACACAACGGTGACGACTGCTCGGGTCGGGTCCGGGACAACTTTTCGGACGCGCGCGCGAGGGGGGGTTTGATGCACTGAGCAGAGAGGGTTTCGGGCCGTGCGATCGCATCGGACAACTCCGGAAGCGAAGAGGGGAAAGAGGATGGACTAGGTGGGCCGTGGCGAGACTGTGAGGGGGAGAAGAGAGAGAGAGCCCGACATCTGTTTCCGAAGACCGAAAACGTCCGACGAAAAGACCGGCTATAATGCCGCTATAGCTTAACGGTTGGGCTAACAAACGAACTCCGAATGCGGTGAAACTTGACAGGAGGTCTATCTACACTATAATAAGACCACACGCCAACTTTCAACCCATTCCAAGAACATTTTCCGGCCACTTATAAAATAATATTTCGGACATGTCGCGGGCGCGTGCAAGTGTGTCTGGGCTCAGAACGGACAACGGAGAGAACGAGGAGGCCGGGACGGATGCAAGTTTTGAAAACATGATGATGCAATGCACATGATGATATGACAAGATGCAACACGCAAGCGAATGACAAGGCAACAACAGCTAATAACAGGAATACACGTGGCACATCGGTCTCGGGGCGTCACAATTGTTCATGCTATAATTGTGTTATCCGGAAATCGTAATACATGTGTGAATACATAGACCACAACACGTCCCTAGTGAGCCTCTAGTTGACTAGCTCATTGATCAAAAGATAGTCATGGTTTCCTGACTATGGACATTGGATGTCATTGATAACGGGATCACATCATTAGGAGAATGATGTGATGGACAAGATCCAATCCTAAGCATAGCTCAAAGATCGTGTAGTTCGTTTGCTATAGCTTTTCCGAATGTCAAGTATCATTTCCTTAGACCATGAGATTGTGCAACTCCCGGATACCGTAGGAGTGCTTTGGGTGTGCCAAACGTCACAACGTAACTGGGTGACTATAAAGGTACACTACAGGTATCTCCAAAAGTGTCTGTTGGGTTGGCACGAATCGAGACTGGGATTTATCACTCCGTATGACGGAGAGGTATCTCTGGGCCCACTCGGTAATGCATCATCATAATGAGCTCAATGCGACCAAGTGGTTGATCACGGGATCATGCATTACGACACGAGTAAAGTGACTTGCCGGTAACGAGATTGAACGAGGTATTGGGATACCGACGATCGAGTCTCGGGCAAGTAACGTACCGATTGACAAAGGGAATTGTATACGGATTGATTGAATCCTCGACATCGTGGTTCATCCGATGAGATCATCGAGGAGCATGTGGGAGCCAACATGGGTATCCAGATCCCGCTGTTGGTTATTGACCGGAGAGTCGTCTCGGTCATGTCTGCGTGTCTCCCGAACCCGTAGGGTCTACACACTTAAGGTTCAGTGACGCTAGGGTTGTTGAGATATTAGTATACGATAACCCGAAAGTTGTTCGGAGTCCCGGATGAGATCCCGGACGTCACGAGGAGTTCCGGAATGGTCCGGAGGTGAAGATTTATATATAGGAAGTCAAGTTTCGGCCATCGGGAAAGTTTCGGGGGTAATCGGTATTGTACCGGAACCACCGGAAGGGTCCCGGGGGTCCACCGGGTGGGGCCACCTATCCCGGAGGGCCCATGGGCTGAAGTGGGAGGGGAACCAGCCCCTAGTGGGCTGGTGCGCCCCCCTTGCCCCCCTGCGCCTAGGGTTGGAAACCCTAGGGGTGGGGGGCGCCCCACTTGGCTTGGGGGGCAAGCCAACCCCTTGGCCGCCGCCCCCCTTGGAGATTGGATCTCCTAGGGCCGGCGCCCCCCTAGGGACCCTATATATAGTGGGAGAGAGGGAGGGCAGCCGCACCCTAGCCCCTGGCGCCTCCCTCTCCCTCCCGTGACACTCCTCCCTCTCCCTGAGCTTGGCGAAGCCCTGCCGAGATCACCGTTGCTTCCACCACCATGCCGTCGTGCTACTGGATCTTCATCAACCTCTCCTTCCCCCTTGCTGGATCAAGTTGGAGGAGACGTCTTCCCAACCGTACGTGTGTTGAACGCGGAGGTGCCGTCCGTTCGGCGCTAGGTCATCGGTGATTTGGATCACGACGAGTACGACTCCATCAACCCCGTTCTCTTGAACGCTTCCGCGCTCGATCTACAAGGGTATGTAGATGCACTCCCCTCTCCCTCGTTGCTACATGACTCCATAGATTGATCTTGGTGATGCGTAGAAAATTTTAAAATTCTGCTACGTTCCCCAACAGTGTTATGGCGTTTGTTTTTTCTCTTATTAGGTTTGAAAATTGTAATAGAGAAACAAATAAGGTGTTAGCTAACTTTTCTGTGACAAGGGATTGGTTTGAGAAACCATGAATGATATTGTATCTTTTCTTATCTTTCCCTAATAATAATAAAGCACGGATTGACTCCGTGGTTCACCGTTACAATACGCTTCTTTGCGTGATTTTACGCTTTCAGTTTGAATTTAAAGCAATATTCGAGGTGATACTAATAAAATTATACTCCCTCCGTCTCAAAATTTTTGTCTTACATTTGTCTAGAGACGGATGTACCTAATACTAAAACATGACTGGATACGTCTGTATTTGGACAAATCTAAGACAAGAATTTTGGGACGGAGGGAGTAGAAAACTTTCAGCTGAAGAAACAAAAACGTTCGGCTGAAATAACGCTTCTAGACTCCCGCTTGGGCCACATTCACAGCGACCACCTAGCCTGCTCCCCCGGTGCGCCCGACAACTGGCTGGGCCTCAGCCTGATCTATTCGGTTCGCCAGGCAATAAAGCACCTTATCCCTTCCTCCGAGTTCTAAAAAAAAACCTTCCTCCGCGGCTGCGCCACCGTCCCTCTGCTCGCCGCCGCGCCCCCATCCCTCAATCGCCGTGCCCCCATCCCTTTGTGGTGTCCATCCTCGCACCCCGACAACCTCCGCAAGCCGCAACGACGACCCGCCGCCGCCCGCTGTCGATGAGGACGAGGATGCAGTGGACGACCCCAATGCAGTGCCTCGACGACGAGCCCACCACCATGGCGCCCCCCGCCTCACTCTGCTCCTCCTGCGGCTGTTGCAGGAGCTTCTTCACCCGCCGCTCGCCGGCACCGCTCACGGACGCCCGACGCTTGCACGGCTCGCCGGCTCCAGTTGCGGAGCCAGAGGGCAGCTCATCCTCGGCAGGCGCGCGGTGCAGCGTGACCCACCACGGGCTGGCGTCACAGAGCTTGTAGATGGAGGCGGAGCAGCCGACTTGCGTCTGCTTCCTGGACTTCTTCTTGCACCTCCTGGCCATGTCATCTGCCAGCGCCGGCGCTGGCTGCGGCGGGGCGGCGCGCTGCGCGTGGCAATTCCGACAGGAGAAGAGGCTCCTGAGAGCTAGCCTGTATGAAGGGCTCTCCATAGCTGCAGCAGCGGCCCCTGCGGCGACATGGCTGCTCTGCTGATTCTCGCCGCCTTGATCTGCCGGCTTCTCCTTGTCCTGCTTGGGGGTGGCTGGTGATGTTGCCGTTAGCTTCTTCTTCCTCACGGCAATGGTGGTGGTGGAGCTGTTAGCACCGACCGATCTGCTCGGTTCCACCATTGCCGTCCTAATCAAGTGAGCTCTTGGATTTGTTGTGTAGGCAGATCAAATTCAGGTGTGAGGGCTGCAAGCATAGTGAGATGAGTGTTATGATGGTGTTGGGATGGGATGGATGATGGCTGGTAGCTGAATTCTGCTATTGCTGCTGCTAGCTAAATTTTGCTATTGTTGCTGCTTGCTCATAGACATGGCAAGCTGTTTGATACATGCACATATGTTGCTGCTATTTTTGTTGTTGCTACCGTAACTCACAAGTACTCAAATGATGCTTCGATTTTATAGAGAGGGAGAGAAGTGATTACTTTGTGACATTATACAGAGAGAGATATACATCCTTCCATTTTATACTGAGAGAGATTTATTGCTCTCTGATTTCATACAGAGAGGGGTAGTGTTGTACCGCTGTTGATTGCTATGTGATGTCATATTTTCTCAGTCAACCAGGGTATGTGGTTCATGTACTTTGTGATGGAAGAAACTTCTTCTACACCTACCTGCTTTCTCTGTCCTCCGATGCTGCTGCATTGGAGCCAGGCAAGGACCAGTCCAGAAGGAAGTAGAAGAGAAGAAATTGTACAGGGACAAGAGAAGAAGCAGTAGAAGGAGGACTGGATGGCTGTAGCTGCCGCAGAGAAAGACGAGGTAAATGTAGGCCTACACGTAGCCATGAGTATGCAGTGCGATGTATTTTAGAGCTGAGGATTCAGAGTATTTTTAACAACAAACAATTGTCACTCGACTCACTTTGAATTGGAAGCTGCTGTGATGTAGTGTAAATTAAACTTCAATGTTTCTATTTGAATTTTGAGCAGAAATCTGAACCATGGCTTGCATTGAGCTATATTACTAAAACATTGTACAAAGTGCTATTTTTTGGATGCCAAGTTTCTTCTTTCCAGTAGGAAATTGTGGCCCTACTCAGTTTTAATGGTCGGAAAGAAACAAAGTTAATTTTTATTGTCAAATGGAGTCAAGTTGCTAATCATAATTCATAAAGAAATAAGGAAGTGTTCTTTTGTGTGTTTTGTTGCTTATGCCTTTTTATTTTTGGAGGATATTATGGATGCAAACTAGCTTATGACCACTAATGGTAATAGAGTGGTTCCCACTGTGGATTTTTATTGTGTGTTAGAAAAAAGTATGCACCTGGAAATATAGGCCTTGCCCATATGTTAGATTTTTAAATGTAGTTTATTTTTTTCCCAAGAGATATTTATTTTGTTTATGACAACTAGAGAAGGAGAAGACGAGGCAGACGAATGGCACAAACGACAAACAGGAGAGCGCTGGTATTGCTCTTATTATTTTAGCTATGCTTGATATTGCTCTTAATGTGACGACAAAGGAGGTTTGTGGACTACGTTTCGGCGAGGCACACGTTTTTTCAAGGATGGAATATTAACTTTACTTCTTATGAAATTCTTTGTGCAAAGTTGCTTGACAAGCATGTTTGTCTCGTATGGTGATCATATGTGTAATCTTTGTGAACAGATTGTCTAATGAAATATATGGTTGCTTAAAAAAATACCAATCTGTAACTAAAAAAATTATTCATCCGTTGCAACGCACGGGCATATGTACTAGTTGTTTTCTTATTGACTATGTAAACATTTTTTTTTCAATAAATAAAGCTGATATTTTGTTAAAAAAACTGTTCCTAAAACTCAGTTTTTCGTTTTGCAGAAACCAATCTTTCGTTATCCTCGCATTTGTTACCGTAACCAAACAGAACTTTACAAAAACCAATCGCCGTATCCAAACAACCCCATAATATCTCGCGTTGGCCCTCACGCGCACACATCCCAATCTCTTCCTGCCCCCTCTCCGCGCCAGGGTTCATCGTCCCAGCCGCCATGATGCCCCAGCCGCAGCCCGGCGTCGCCCCGCCGCAGTGGGGCGCCATCCCACCGCCCATGCCGCCGCACCAGCTCTGCGCGCCGGCGCCCCCGCTCCTGCCCCCGCAGATGTGGGGCCAGCCGCTGCCGCCCCAGCAGGCCGCGTACTACGGCCGGCCGGCTGCCCCGACGCAGGCGCCCGCTGGGCCCAACGAGGTCAGGACACTCTGGATAGGGGACCTGCAGTACTGGATGGACGAGAACTACGTCTACAATTGCTTCGCGAGCACCGGCGAGGTATGCGCCTCTCGCTCTCCGGTGCCATCTCCTCAGAATCCTCTGTATAATTGGTTCAATATATGTCGATGTGGATTTGCCTGTGATTTTTCGTGGGGCCGTGGGTGACGCTTGATGCAAACACGAATACGTATCCGTGATTGATGTAATACACGTTGTGTCTGGTCTCCAAACTACTGTTATTCTTCAGCTAATTGTTTATACTTTCTGAAAAGCAACTTGAGCCATGCGATCAGGCTCAGTTTTTTTTCCTTGGTTCTGTTATTGGTTCTTACGCTTATCTGTTTCACAGTATAAACTGAAACAACATTATAGGAATGACTGCGGCCAAGGTATTTTGCGAAACTGAGTTGCTTTTCTATTGTAACTGGTTGATTGATGTTGTAACTGGTTGGCTGATTCAGATTTGTGATTATTTATCATCATGTGTTCTACAAATTATACTCTCAGTTTGTGTCTATCGTTTACACACAGTATATTGATCTTTCGTATTGTCCTCTTTAATTTGTATAGGTGCAATCTGTGAAGCTGATTCGTGACAAGCAGACTGGACAACTTCAAGGTTATGGCTTCATTGAATTCACAAGCCATGCTGGCGCTGAAAGAGTTCTTCAGACATTCAACGGGGCAATGATGCCAAATGTTGAGATGGCATACAGATTGAACTGGGCGACTGCTGGTGAAAAACGTGATGATGGCGCCGATTACACAATATTTGTTGGTGATTTGGCTGCTGATGTCACAGACTACGTATTGCAAGAGACATTTAGGGTACAGTACCCCTCGGTTAAGGGTGCAAAAGTTGTAATGGATAAACTGACAATGCGCCCAAAGGGCTATGGCTTTGTGAAATTTGGTGATCCTACAGAGCAAACTCGTGCAATGACTGAAATGAATGGGATGTTCTGTTCTTCGAGGCCCATGCGTATTGGACCAGCTGCAAATAAGCAAAAAGCAACTGGAGTTCAAGAGAAAGGTAAGCACTAAATCCTAGTTGGCTAGATTTAATTTGTTTTAGCTGCGTTTTAAAGATTATTACATTTGCATTTGACTTGTAATTGATTTTATGTGTTCATTTTGTCCTTAGTTGTCCTTGCAGTTACTTGTTGTATTAGCCTTCTGTGGTTCAGTTTCCTTTATTACTAGTTGAAAATGTATTGAAGCTTGGCTTGAGCAATAAGTTTGTCGATCCACAACATTTCCTTCGTGAATTCGGATCATTTAATAATACATTAGGATTCTGAGGTATACTCATAAAACTCCCATTGTCTCGAAGCAGGATACCAACAGGCTCTCTACGACTGACATGAACAGCATTACCTATCTTGTGTAATGTGTGGCCTCTGTTAGGTCAGTGTTAATCGTTTATGTCCTAAATTTGAACCTGGTTCGGTTGGTATCCAGTACTTCCTTTCCAGTTTGGTTCCTTCCACTTACTCGTTTTATTTCTTCCTGTATCTTGAATTAAAGCTGTCTCTTGAAGTTCACAACCTTCACCGGTCGTAGGATCTGTGGCAGAACATGTATAGTGTAATGTCTTGTAAAACAGTTATGGGATTTAGTAGTCCCAACATGGGTTTAAGGGCAACCTGGTGCATGTAGCTCCCGCTTGCGCAGGGTCCAGGGAAGGGTCCGACCACTTTGGGTCTATAGTACGCAGCCTTTCCCTACATTTCTGTACAGATTTCTTAGGAATGGTTAGAACCTTTTGTACCTGGAGGCTCTTTGTGCTAAGTTCATCCAAGAAATCGTATATGATAAAAGCACACACACACACATAACGTAATTTTGGAGTTGTGACATTTCTATATGCTACACATAATGAAATGTTTGGAGCTGTGACATTTTTATATGCCACACATCCTTTGCCTGGTTGTTTAGTTTGTTAGCCGATTGTTTGCACCTTGTGATTCTATTTCCTTGCAACTGTATTAGTTAGCTTTGTCAAATTGAGATTTGGCGTCACAGCTAGTTGTTGAGTTCTGGTGTCTGTTTATTTGCTAATCAGCTTATTCTGGGTCCTGATGTTGCAAACACTCAGCTGTCCTATTTGTCTTTCTGGATTTGAGGTTCAAAGCTTGTTGAGATATTTTGAGCACTAATAATGACTTGATTAGCTTCATGAACAACTTCATTTTTTGGACATATATTGGTTTAAGAGCAACTCTAGTAGAGTCGCCATATTAGCCCGATTTGCCATAATAACTGTTCGTATGGCAATTTTTGTTGACAAAGTGGGTCTAGCAAAATCGCCATCCCGTGCTCCATCGGCATCTTTTTTGGAGGCTCCTGCAAGCTAGGTTTGCAATTGTTTGGGGTCCTGCAAGTTCCATTGATTGCATTGATCAGCAGGCATTTTAACATATCATTAATTATTTTACTTGTGTAGTCCTCAAGTTGGCCTGATTAATTTTCAAAAGCAAACTCTGAAATTTATGTTAATAGTTTATTATCCGTCTTCTCATTATTAGTTCTTTTGGCCGTTGAATAGTTGTCCAAGGACTGAAGAATGATATACACTATCTACAAGGATTACACTTTCGTCATTGCAATCTTGCAGTGTTATTTTGTTCTGATGTTCGGTGTAGTTTCTGAGGATTTGATGCACAATGATATGTGATACGCCTGATTTGCCCTTTTCCCCTACATATTACTCCCTCCGTCCCATAATATAAGAACGTTTTGACACCACATAGTGTCAAAAACATTCTTATATTATGGGACGGAGGGAGTATTTAATGAAGTTGTAATTCATTATGCTTGATACTGCGGTATATAATGACCTAGTTATTGCTAGCTAGAATGTGTGAAGCGTGACATGGCTTTTGTATGAACAATTGCATTTACCAAGCATTCCTATTCAAGTCAATTAAAAATTTAGTAACCTGCAGGGCATAATTATTCATATATTTGTTTTTCAGTTCAATATCCCTCAAGTCTGGTAGTATATCTTTATTTGTGTTTATTTACAGTACCAAGTTCTCAGGGGGTTCAGACTGACAATGATCCTAGCAATTCCACTGTGCGTTCTTTGTTCTGTTTCCTTGAATGGAAGCAACTAGCCTGCTGATTGGTTATGTTTGATAGATCATCTATCTTTGGTGAATGCAGATATTTGTTGGTGGCCTTGACCCCAACGCCACTGAGGATGTGTTAAAACAACTTTTCACTCCATATGGAGAAGTCGTCCATGTTAAGATACCTGTTGGCAAAAGATGTGGTTTTGTTCAATATGCTAGCAGGTTCACTATTTTACCCTAGTTTCGTGGTACCAATCATTTTATTCATTTAAATTCTAAGCAGTCTGTTACTGTAAAATTCAGATCCTCTGCAGAGTAAGCCCTGCTAATGCTGCAAGGTACCATGATTGGAGGGCAGAATGTGAGACTTTCATGGGGTCGGAGCCCTTCAAACAAACAAGTTCAGGTGATTTCATCTCTCACATATTGGACTTGCTTTCATTACCCCTCCAACCAACTGAAGCTATACATTTTCAGTCCCAACAGGACTTCAACCAGTGGGGTGGTGCTACTGCTAATGCTGGCTACTATGGCTACGGACAAGGCTACAGGGCTTATGGATATGCTACTCCCCCTCAGGACCCTAACATGTATGGGTATGGGACATATGCTGGCTACCCAAACTATCCACCACAAGTAGCACAACAGCCGCAGCAGGAACTGGTAAAATCTTTGTTAATTGTAGATGCCGTCTGACGTAGGACAGTCATGTTATATTGACACCATCCTGTTACATCAGCATATGCGGCTTGAATGGTAGATTTTTTTGTTTGTTTGGCATGGATGGGATATAAATACCAAAACATTTTTTGGTTTATTAAAAGAATCGACTATATTAAGGAAAAATAAATCCATCTCTTGTATTGGTATGATGAAGCGGCTTGCAGAATTACCACTGCACACAATTGGCTCATAAATACTCCCTGCGTTCCTAAATATAAGTCTTTGTAGAGATTTCAATGCGGACTACATACGGAGCAAAATGAGTGGATCTAAACTCTAAAATATGTCTATATACATTTGTATGTAGTCCTTATTGAAATCTCTAAAAAGACTTATACTCCCTCCGTAAAGAAATATAAGAGCGTTTCTAGTGATCTAAATGCTCTTATATTTCTTTACAAAGGGAGTATTTAGGAACGGAGTAATTGAGTAGCCAGGTTGAAGAATTAAATCGTGAACCTTGGCGAAGACACGCTTTCTCAGAGTCAGACTCCTAATAGGCGATAAGATCTCTTGTACTATATGGTAGTGTTCCATTTTACCATGATCTACTACGTTTTGGGTACCATGAACATGAATCCATTCCATTTTACAGAATTACGTTAGCTCCTGCTAGTCCTATTAACACTTGTGTGTGCAAATGCTCCGGTATGTACGTGCACGCTCAGAATCTGAATCCCAGCTGCGTTTCTTTTCAGTGAGTTCCAGCTATTTCTGTCGAACCATTTGGGTGAGATGCTGCTAGAGCAATAGAGCGTCTGATGTGACTTGTGGTTTATTGCTGCCTTTACTTGCTGTTATATTACTTGTCATGTCTTCTATTGGCTATTTACATCTTTTGTGGGAGGACTTGGTCTTTAGATATATATACACTACCTACGCAAATGAAGATCCATAGTCTGTGGAAACAACTCCAGATTGAGTTATCTTCTAGAACGAGTAGCTCCTTTGTCTATATTTGTTAGAGCATCTTCAATAGATGATGCAAATTTGGAGTTGTAAAATTAGGTGTTGTATAATTTACATTATCAAAAAGTGCATCTTACATTTCCAAAAAAGAGGCAACTTGAACATATCATGTGTGTATTGGTGATGTAAAAGTTGAACTCCAATAGATGATGCATATTGAAGATGTAAAAAACCGCTGGCACAGAACCACTATACAGTTGCACAATTTAAAATAAAAACATATCGAATTAAAACATATTTTTTTTGCTTGTCCACAATATCAAATAATTACATAATTCATTAAATCCACAACATCGAATGCAACAGAAATACAATAAAGTTCTTGCACAATACATCAAGCAAATAATGAAAAAGGATGTTCTTTCGCCATTCCATTTCCAGTACTCCAGTCTTTCTGAAGTTCATCAAGTCTCGTAGCAAGGCGACTCCACACGCAGGTAGGCGTCGTCACGCGGCTCCCCTAGCTCCGGCAACGGGTCGTGGTTACCAGAAGCGCCAACGCGTCCATGACTACGCCGTTGACATCATCACAACAGCTGGAGCTCCGGGGAATCTCCGAATCAAATTGGCAGCGAGGCAGGAGGGCGGGGTCGGAGATGGATGGGCGGGTGGCAGTGGCGGGCAGCTGTCGGGCGGACGGGGGCGGGGAGGGGGAGGGGTAGGCAAAAGTGAAATGAAGCCAGTTGGGCGGTTGGCGCGTGACCGACTGTTTTACATCACGTGGAGGTAGAGATGCAAATTTCCATATCCAGGTGTTGTATTTTACATCTCTTCGAGTAGGTGATGTAATTTTTTTTGCATCTACATCATCTCTTGGAGGTAGGTTTTGGGTCTTGAAGATGTATAAGTTAGTTACTTTTACATCTATATCACCTTTAAAGATGCTTTGAATACACGATCGTTAGGTGTGGTGATATTTCTTCGCAGAGTCCTAATTCTGCCTGTTGCTCCGTGTTGTCGCACTCGCAACTGCTGCGGCCTCCTGTGTGGTGTATTTCAGTCACCTGAAGATCCCTGTCAAATACTCCTTTCGTGAAAAAGTATAAGAGTGTTTAGATCATTAAAGTAGTGATGTAAATGCTCTTATATTTCTTTATAGAGGGAATACTAATAGCTGTAGTGATTGGAGAGGATGCGTCAGCATTACCAGCTAATCAGATGTTGAAGTAGCAAAACCTTGCCAGAAGGAAATGAAAGTAGCATGCAGTTACTCCTTTTTTTGCTGATACTTCTACGACGATGTTTGTTACTCACGTGTAAGGTCTGGTCAGAGATGCACGTCGAAGATCTTACCGTCCTCCAAAACCAAGAGAAAAATAAAAGTAAGAGCATCTCCAATACCACCCTATTATAGGGCACCCAAAAGTAGTTTTAGGATGCAAAAAAGTAAGTTTTAGGACATGGATTTTTTATGATCCAATAGCAACTCTATGATAGGGCAACACTGCTCCAAGAACTTTCTATAATAGGGCACCAAAACATCGAAACTAGACTAGACTAGATCATTGCAAATTTGATTCAAGCATAGATCTGCAAACATGCAAATTTAAACAGAGTTCCGATACAAACTTAACATATTCGAGTACTGCAAGCTACATGCAACTACTAACAACTACTTCCACTAAGTTTGTCCATGACTCCTCGTCGACCTTCTTCACTTCGTCCTCTTACCTGAGCTCGATCACCATTGAGGGTCTAGCCTTGTCCTCCACCTCCTTCACCGACTTCTTTTGTTGCACCAAAAGGTGTAGATTTTTCGCCGCAAGCCTTGCCATAGTGGCCTCATCCCTCTGATGGATGTCGCACCGCTCCAGGACGATCTCAGTATCCCTCTTCTCCGCCATGGTCACAATCTCCACAGGGGGACCGATGAACTCCTCTATCTCATGAGTTTCAATCTCCAGAAGTTCAAAACCCTCTTCGACCAACCTAGCCTTCAATAAGCGATGTCGAAGGTGTGGATAGCGAGCACCGCCGTGTTGAACGTGCAGAGCCAATGGTGCTGCCCGTCGCGCATGAGCCCAGCCGCATAGCGATCGGAGCCCCACAATCGGACGTCGGGGTAGCCGCTCTTGCTCTTCGGCCCACTGAGCAACGACATTGTGGCAGAGGACCATCGACAAAAGGTGCAATGGTGGCTTGTGGGGCTGTCGACGACTGTAGAGACGGAGGGGGCGATGGATCTGCGGCGGGGCAATCGGATTTGGTGATAGCAGACGGTCAGATTTGGTGATGGTGGAGGCGACGAGCTGCGGGGGTGCCAGAGGTCAAAGAGAGGAGGGGGCAGTGGATCTGTGGTGGGGCGGGGCGACACAATTATGCAGCGGCCTGGAGCAGCTGGAATCGGCGGCTGTGCCGCACGGGAGGGTAAGCGATTGTGTGTGCATGCTAGGGGAGGGAGGCTTCTAGGTGGTGGTTAGCATGCGTGGGGCAGCACCGGGCTGCGGTTTTGCGTTTGTGGCAGCCACACACATGATGCAAATATACAAAAGGGGTGGGTTTTTTGGGCAGCCTCAAGATGGGACCACATGATTATACAAATAGGCAATTGTTGGAGAGCAATTTTTGCTACTTCATGCCCTAAAAATAGTTTTTAAGCAGTTGCCCTGTTATATGGCGGCTGTTGGAGATGCTCTAATGTTGCCCTTTGAGTCATTCACTGTTATAATGTTGGGCAACACTCATCATCGTCGATCAACCACAACGCCAAATCGATCACCTTGCCAACCATTGGGTCCTCGTGTGTGTCTTTCCTCCACTCTGCTTGTTGAGTAAATTAGCAATTTTTGATTAATATGTTCCAAAATTAAATTATGAACATGGCATTGATAATATTAAATTCATACTGATATATTACCAGGTAGGCATGTACTACGCACATAATAGAATTATCTACGTAACTTGTGATGTAGGGTGGATACCCTAAGGCCGATCTTTCACGATGTGGAGGGAATCCCACGAAGAACACAAGGAGTAACACGAGGGGAAACGAGGATAAAACACTCAAATCCACAAGAATCGATTACACATGTGCTAGATCCATGAACACAAGAGGTCACAAAGATTCAAGAACAAAAAAAGGAAAGATACAAGTAGCTAGCTCATCTCCAAGAGGAGGTCTTGAGTCCAAGATGGATCTTCCCCTAGGTGGAGGGCTTAAATCCACTTGGGGGGATCTTCTCCTAGATGGAGGACTTGGCCTCCAATGGAGTAGGTATCAAGTGGATGAGCAAAGCTCTATCTCTCATATGAGCTAAACCAATGCCAACCCTAATAGGAGGGAGG
>NC_041392.1:396299999-396310154 GCF_002162155.2 Triticum dicoccoides
TCGACCCAACACGCTGTGCACAGACAAGTGTCGGACGTCCGACAGTTACCGGTCGTCCGACGTCTCACAGGGGTCCGGACGTCTAGTAAGTGTCAGATTTCCTACGTTTTGGCTCGGATGGGCATCTATAGGATTTCCGGTCGTGTTCAGACGTCCGGCACGTCGGTCGTCCGGAAGGGCTCAGACTTCTGTTGTTTCCGTTCGGGTCTGGTGGCATCAGATTTCTGGAGACGGTCTGATGTCCGGTTGCTAGGGTGTGTCGGTCGTCTGGTACTTGTCCGTCGGCTGGCCGCTGGAGTCCTCACTGGCTGCGCCTTGGGCTGTCTGGCTGATGCTCTAGGCATCGGGCGTTCGGTCGTCCGATGGCTGTAGATTCCTGGCCGCTTCTTCTCTTGGTCCTTGTACTTGGCGTCCTCGCTAGCTCGTCCATTGGATGTAATGGTTCTGTGGCTTCCCTCTAAGTACCTGATCACACATAGGGTTTTCACTTGAGGTAGTAGCCATGTCTCACATGTAGAAGTTGTTAGTTCGGAGAGGCACTATTGCAGGATGCTGCTAACGCGACACTACGATCAGAGACCCTTCGAGAAACTGTGTGTGATGCCATAATCGCAAACGGTGCTGTATGAAAGCCGTCAGAAATGTGTAAAACGTTTGCGATGATGGATGCATCAAACACGGTTCAGGTTTTAGTTGCATGTGCAACGAAAGGCATACGGTTCAGTTCAATCAACTGTTTGCGATGAGGAGGAACAAAAGAAACGGACAGCCAGATGAAAGCGTGTGCGATACACAACACACGGTTCACTCGGATGAACTGTTTGTGATTAGGCAACACAAAAGAAACGACCAGCCAGATCAAGGTGTGTGTGATTGAGGGCATATTCTTCAGAAGGATTAACTGTTTGCGATTAGGCAACATAACAGAAACGGGTCAGCCAGATCAAAGTGTCTGCGATTGATGGCATACACTTCACATGGATGAACTGTTTTTGATTAGCCACAACAAACTGAAACAGTTAGATAGATCAACGTGTGTGCACTCGACGGGCACACACATTCTAATTAAAAGAAGAGTGCGCGATGGTGCTGCCATTGCCTATTGCGGTGCACCCTATGGTGCAAACGCCACGTACGCGGCCGAGAAGGCGTATGTGCCCACGTTACGCCTTCCGGGAATAATGCCACACTTATAACTGTCAGTAAATTTTGAGCATGCGTCCCGTCACAATTTTTTTAGAAGAACAAGGAGGCCGCGTCCCGTCACATTACAAATTGCAAACCTATTCACACCGATCAAAACCTAAACGGTTTCCCACTTAAAAGCGTATTACTGCACGATTATAAATACTACTACTCCAAGATGACTACACATTCCTCCTCAACTCCTCATCCACAAAAAGTCAAAAACAAACAAGTCATTCATCATCGTTCCCTTGCGTCCGCCATGGCCAGCGTGAGTTCTGGGTTGAGAGATTGCCACCAGGGAGAGGCGAGCCTGGAAGCGGGAGCACGAGAGATGTCCCGCCTCGCCGCGAAAGCAGCCAACATGTCCCGCCGCACGGCCGTAGCAGCAGAGAGGTCCCGCCGCGCCACAAAAGCAGCACGGAGGACCCGCCGCGCCGTCGAATCAGCAGACTGGTTCGGCCGCGCCGCGGAAGCAGAAGAGATGTTCCGCCGCACCGTGAATGCGGTAGAGATGTCCTCCCGCGCCGTGGCGGCTTGGGAAAATGCCTCGCGGGCAGGAGAGGACTCTTACAGGCGCATGCGTGCCGTCGTCCTTAGGCAGATGGATCAGATCTTCAGGTGGGCGAGGTTGCAGGATGACCTGCAAGCCTCGTTTGAACAATCTACCGACGTCATCCGACAACTAAATGAGAGCAATGTGAAGCTCCGGGCCGAGCGTGACCTGCTTAGGGCGAAGATCGTCGGAAGTGCGGAGCAGCAGGAGCAGACCATTGCCTTGTTGAAGAGGACCGACATCATCGTCGAGAAACTTATGGACGAGAATGCCATGCTGCGCATCGAGCGCAGAAGGCTGGTGGAGGAATCCGTGGATGCTCTCAACTAGCATCTTGAGGACAAGAAAGAGCTCGTCGCCGCCCGCCGTGGAGACTAGTTGTCTTCCTTCTTCTTTTGCCCTTGTGTATATCGGGCGTTGCCGCATGTGGCTTTTTAAAATTATGTTTATAAATATGTAAGACAATTATTATCCAATGTCATCGTCCTTATTCATCATGCTTGCTATAAGTCGCAGTTGATGCTATATAGGTCTGTCGGATCTTACATCAAGATCCGTGTAAAACTTTCTTTTTCAGATTTTCATTTCTCTCTCTTAAATCTCAGTCTAGTGAGACATATAACCACGCCGTAGAACAGGTGCTCGGTCGCCATTAATGGAGACGTTGGGAGGGAGGTGCGCGGTGGGTAGCGGTCAAAAGGGCTCTCCTCCCGATGAGCACGCGTAGGGGTCTGATCGCAGGCCTCCCGTACTCAAATAGCTACCCCGCACGACACCTCCTAGCCAATAAAAAAAGGGGGCGCATGGCCGCACGTAATTGGTAAGTCGAACGCCCACGGTTTCAATAATACTGGTGTTTCCGATTTGTAACGTGACAACACTTGTTCCAAAATGACTTTGTTGATTGTTAATGTGTGCGCCTTCGCAAATCGGACAGAAAAATTACCACAGCATGTTGGTGCCATGTCATGAGACCATGCCAAGTTTCATGATTTTCAGGCGTGTTTTGGAATTAATGGAATTAAAAAACCAAGTTTCTCAATCTTTCCAGCCGAGCCACGACACCCAGATGTTTGAATTTCACTCCCATCTCTTGCATGAGACCTAGAAATTCACCCAAGGACACACATGTGATTTTTCAAACAACTTTGGTGCACTGGAGCATGTGCTTGTAGTTCAAATTTGAATTAAACTCAATTAATGTATAAAAAGGCCAAAGAAACCCGAAATAATTCTAAAATTTAGCACGGTACTTCTATTTGGTCTAATCTGGCTGTGTAAAAAAAAATTAAGGCGGGAGAAGACAGTGTACGTATGTCATTTTGCACATGGAGGTGACAGTTCTCTCTCGGAACCACGAGCCTTCTTGAGGGAAGCTCCGGTTTGCAAGAAGCTTACACCAAAGCTTGTCCCAATTCGGCCAAAAAATTACCACAACATGTTGGTGCCATGTCATGACACCATGCCAAGTTTCATGATTTTCAGGCGTGTTTTGGAATTACAGAAATTAAAAAACCAAGTTTCTCAATCTTTTTGGCCGAGCCACGATGCACAGATGTTTAAATTTCACTCCCATCTCTTGCATGGGACCTAGAAATTCACCCAAGGACACACATGTGATTTTTCAAACAACTTTGGTGCACTAGAGCCTGTGCTTGTAGATCAAATTTGAATTATGCATATTAAATGCCCAGAAACTCAACTAATGTGTAAAAAAGGCGAAACGAGCCCAGAATAATTCCAAAATTTAGCACCGAGGTGACATGTTCCCTCTTGGAACCATGAGCCTTCTTGAGGGAAGCTCCAGTTTGCAAGAAGCTTACACCAAAGCTTGTCCTAATTCGACCAAAATAATTACCACATCATGTTGGTGTCGGATTTCGGGTTCCGGCAAAACCCTTGAGGTTCGAACATCGGGGTGCGCACAAAGATCTCTCCCCCTCTCTAGCTCGCATATTATGATCTCACAGCCTAGCTCGACGAACCCAAAGAACATGAGACAGAAGATTTATACTGGTTCGGCCACCGTTGTGGTGTAATACCCTACTCTAGTGTGGTGTGGTGGATTGCCTCTTTGGATAGGGATGAACATGTACAAGGGAAGAACAGCCTCACGAGGAGAGGTGTTCTTGTGCTTGGTGAACTTGTCTGGTGGCCTTGGTGGAATGGATCTAGTCCAAGATGAGATGCCTCCCTATGGTGGTGGCTAGTCCTATTTATAGAGGCCCTGGTCCTCTTCCCAAATATTGAGCGCGAAGGGATCCCACAACGGCCAAATTCGAAGGGAGACAACTAGTACAAGCTATCCTGGTAAAAGTAGTCTTCACCTGCCAAAGGCTCTGGTGGTGACGCCGTCTTGGGCTCCACGGTGACCTCCATCCTGCCGTCCTGCTTGTCTTGGTCTTGTTGCATCGATATGGCAACCTTTGCCTGATGCCTCGGGACTCCTCGTCTGCGCTTGACCCTTTAGCACCAAAGAGGAAACGAGGACACTGCGCGCTGGCGCCCTCCTGGCGCCAGTCGTCATGGCTTGCGTCACAGAAACCTCGTGAGGTGCTCCTTGCCTTGATCTCTCTGCCCCTCGCGAGCCAGCCTGGTGAGGCCGCCCCTGAGGAGGTCTTGCGTTGTCCGCCTCGCGAGGTTCTTGAATGTTTGCTGGTGAAGATGGGCCATACAGGGCCGCTGGTGGAGCCACGCCGCGGGCCGCAGGCAGGCAAGTCTGGGACCCCATTCCCAGAACGCCGATAGTAGCCCCCGGGCCCAAGGCGCCCTCGGGCTTGGCTTCGAGGCGAAGCCAAAGGGCAAGCGCGGAGCGCCGCATGCCCCATCATCCTATGGCCACGGCTGGCGTGTGGCGACTGATTGGACGTGGGCGTCTCCGCTTCCCCATGCTGCCTCGGCAACTGCCCGACTTGACGGGTCCTTACTGCATGCAGAAAAAAGATCATTATTACCTTAGATCATGGAGGCCGGCGGTTGGCCTCCCCTTGGTTATAAATGGGAGGTGGGGGCGGAGCCCCCGTCACCCGTCTCCTCCTTGCTCCTCCCGCTTCTTCTTCTTCCTCGCTCCACGACTCGCTGTTGTAGTCATGGCGCCGATACGGAGGTTCTCGGCCGCGGAGAAGGGCAAGACTCCCCTCAACGAGCCCGAGCTACTCCCGCCGAAGAAGAGGAGGTCCCATCATCGTGAGATGGTCGTGAGGCCGGTAGTGTCGCGGCCGTGGTACGAGAGGCCACCTCCTGGGTACCCGTTGCCCTTGTACGCTCACGCCGAGGGTTCTAGAGGGAGGGAGATGAGCGCCGCCGCCCACGCCATGGCCGTGGCCGCTGTGCCGCGGAGGCGTACGCCATCGCCCCAGGGGTCCAAGTTGCGGACTCCTCGCACGAGTTCGTTCTGTGGGCGGCGATGCCTCCGAGCACTTGGATTCGCTTCCTGTAGTTCTTCACTGCCGAGATGCTGCCGAGGGGCCCTCTCGAGCTCTGGCTGCAGCACGCCGACTGCGACGCCCCGGCGACTGGAACGGAGGTTGAAGCCGTCGCCTCCGGGAGGATCTTCATGACCTGAGGCTAGGGCGAGGTCACCCGAGCCTGCCACGCGGAAGGCACCCTCGCCATCCACTTCGAGTATGATGGCGCCTTCACGCTATTCTTCAAGGTCTTCGACGAGGAAGGCCGCCGCTTGGAGTGCTGTCCTGAAGGGGGTCGCTAGGATGGTGCAGCGGCTGGCGTCGGGCCTGCCGCTGGCCTCGCCCGCAGCTCCTCCAGCGACAGTGGTGACTCCTGGTGGTCCAGCGACTCTCCCGAGCTCGCCGAGTCTCCGGAGACAAGCGATGACAGCTACGTGCCCCAAGCTCCCGCCGGGCCTAGAGCAAGGCCGCCGTGTCCGGCCGCCGCCGTCGTTGATCTGGATGGGGTTGGCGTCGGCCGCTCGTGGCCCACTATTGATGATGGTGTCGGCGACATCCAATGCGTGTAGATAGAACTCCTAGGAATTCCCTTCCTTTTCTTCCTTGCAAGGAATCGAAACGGACCTCGCGGGGGTGTGTAAAGCGCCTGTAATGCCTTTTGTTGATATTATCCGTATTGTGAAAATTTACGAGCGCATGTCCTACTGAGGCTCGGTCTACCCTTTCCAGTCCCGCGATAGCTTGATGGTCTACGCTAATAGGTCCTGGTCCCCAGCCAGGCTGCAGCCGTCGCTGGTATGCCAGGTCGCGATGCCGTGGTCAAGGCCAGGAGGTGAGTGGCCCGAGGTGCAGCAAGAGCTCCTGAGGCGTGATGCTCAAGAGGTACCATTTAGTGCGCAAGCAGCTACCCGAGGATGGGAAAGGGAGGCGACATTCCCGTAGCAGGGCAACGAAAAGGCGAGGATCTTATGCCGTAGCGCTGGGTCGGTCCGGGTACGAGACTTATCTTTGGCGTTCCGGAGCCGGTTTCTCGCGTTGCGCCAGACTTGGGTGTCGGCCGCTGCCGGGTAGTTAGGTTAGGCCCGTGTGGGCCTCCCCCTCTTCTCCATGCTCATCCAGGTGCTCTACATCCTTAGGTCCCGACCCTCGAGCGAGCTCAGCCGCTGCTGGTATGCCAGGTCACGATGCCGTGGTTAAGGCCAGGGGGTGAGGGCTGGAGAGCCAGTAAGAGCTCCCGAGTCGCGATGCTCAGGAGCCCCCCTTTTAATGCGCAAGCGAATTGCATGGGAGAATAGAGAGAATCCGCGGTACCGCCCGCTGTAGTCCTCAGGAAGTTCCTGCAGGTTAGCGTGAGGAGGGGCGCAAGTCGCCATGGAGATTGCTGGTGCGTCGCTGGCGCGTGGGAGGGGACTCCCTACTGCGGAGAGCCCGCGGGGCGTGTACAGCCCCGCCCTGCCACGTGGCTTGCGCCTCAGGGCTAGATGAGGTGTGTCTGGCACTTGTGGGCCAGTGGGGGACTCACGAGGCCCTACCTCCAGACGGGTTGCGCCTGGTCTTGGTTCTTGATGGCTGCGGCGTTCCTACGAGATGGTTAGACAACCTGCACTAAGTGGATTTCCTGAGGCTATCGCGTGAGAAGGACAAGCACCAACGACCCCAGGAGGTGATGTGAACAGGGCCGACCCGCCAGACAGAGCTCAGCCGTTGGATTTATCGACACTGCAGAGACGGGCCCGAGCACAGACGCCGTGCCTAGCCTTCTTATGCGAAGGATCCCGAAGAAAGACAATCAACATGAAGAAATGATTAAAACATGAAGAAACACCGGGAAGGATTAGCAATTAAATGAAGATGCTTGAGACAAACTAGATACATGAGAACGAAGAGATCAAGAACTGATTAGAGGATATTTGATTGATGCACCGACAAGATAGGAGAATGATAACTGACATCTAAGAATGAATAAACCTGAATTGATGGACTCCGGATAACAAAACTGAGAAGACTCTTGAATTACTCCAGATAGGTGAAAAGAATTCCCACAATCAAAAACAATTATGAGAGGATGGCAGAGAATGGAGCAAGATTTAAAAGAAACTCTTCTTCGGTCTTCAACTGCAGAGAATGACGATGATAAAGACCACCATGGATTGTTGAGATACTCCGGGATGGAGACTAGAAAGGTTGAACCACAATGAAAAGAATTTGAAAGATCTTGGAGAAACCCTCTGGCTGATGAAAATCATTCTTACGTCAAACTTCAAAAAGAAATTTGCGGATAGCTTCGGAAAAATAAGAAGAGTCAGGTAAGATCCTGGGAAAAGACCTGTGGGTTAGGGCCCACTCAAAAGAAACACTGTATAACGATTTAAAAGGGGGAATGCACCGGTTGAATTAAATGGCTTGAATGAGGGAACATCCTCGAAAGAACTTGAACGAAAGCAGAGTGGAAACACGAATCTTCTGAGATATCTTGAGCACTCCAGAACAATTAAATGGTGAGAAGTGAATGAATATGAGGTGCACCGGCATGAGAAGATATTTGAAACAAGCAAAAAGATATGATCAACACCGAAAGCTTGAATTGGTTCCACCGGAGAAGAAAAGAATGAAGAATGACGAACTAGTAGAACATCTCCTTGAGAACCACCGGGTAAGAATATTGACGAAAAAGAATGGAGTGACTTCACATGAATTGAATGGATACCCGATGAAGAAATCTAGGTCCTCGAAGAAACAAAAAGGGAGGGAGGGTGGGAAAAAGAAAGACAACTTGGAGATGGATGAAACGAACGCCGTTGAGAGAGCTGATACTTGATCTTGCAGATGTTGAAATGATCGGATCCACTTGAAGAGAAACACACCGGTGAAAAAGGATTGACATGACAATCTCGATTACCATGAAGGATTGGTATTCACATCGGAGTATGAAAACACCATTTGGGGAAGGTATGGAATCAACACTTGACATTGAAGCAACTCAAATACCACAACTCAAAACAAGAACAAAGGGTTGGCTTGCGGAATAAGCCGGAACAAACATATGATAGAGATTTCGTCCGAAGTTTTCGTGGTGGGGCCTACACGGGCTCGATCGTACAACACCATCATGTACAAGGCAGTGCACATGACATACGAAGCGTCCCCGAGTCAGCATAGCCAAGGACTCTTTAAGACACAACGAGACCACTGTAAAACCGACCGTGGATAGGCGGACCACTAGACGTCGAACCCCAATTTCATATCATACATCCGTCGGAAAGATATCCTAAGAGCTACTTGAATTCCCACCTATGAAACTCTCGAAATTTTCCGGTTATGCAATCAGGTGTTGGGGATACAGGGGAAGCATAATATCTCACCCAAAACTAACAAATCCTACATCCAGCTGTATCCATCCTTCAACACATAACCAAGAAACCTTCGGAAATCGTCTACCTCAACCTTCGAAAAGCATCCGTTATACAAGTTAAGGCGATACTCCCGAACTCCCGCCCCAGTACTGGGTGGCGTCGAGGTTATCTCACCAACGAACTGCATAAAAGAGATTTTCGATGTCGGCGTACTAAACTCAGGTATTCCAGAACTGTAACGATAAAATTATGACGACAACACCTCAGAGCTCAACTCCCCGGGACACTTCCACTAAACCCCTGGCTGGAGGCACCAAGACAATGTTCTCATCATAAAACCATCGGAACGATTCCAAGATACCCGCGTGATCCTAATTTTTTTAGTGAAATTTGAGAAGAGAAGAGTCAAAACTCTACGTCAGGATGCCTTACCAGAGTGATGAGGAGACTGGGAAGTAAAAAGAATTCCTAACTCTCCGATATATAATTCCTAAATGACTCAAAACATTTTTCTAGACACAACTCGGCCGCTAAAAACGATCAAGCAATGGGGCTCCTAAGGTCGGGGAAGGCTCTGATTAGCAACTTGTAACACCCTCGATGCGACTATATCTCCCACGTGTCGAGGCACGACTAAGAGGCATAATCGCATTGAAGGCGTATGTCGAAAGTGAGGTAATCTTCACACAATCCATGTAATATAATAAGGAGAGAGATACATAGTTGGCTTACAATCGCCACTTCACACAATACATGAATAAAGCATTACATCATCCAAATACAATCAAGGTCCGACTACGGAACCAAAATAAAATAAGAACCCCAAATGCGACAAAGGTCCCCGATCGACCCCAACTGGGCTCCACTACTGATCAACTAGAACAAAACCACACAAAGGACAAGATCTTCATCGAGCTCCTCCTGAGCTTGGTTGCATCATCTGCACGGACTCATCGGCACCTGCAAACTGGTTTTGGAAGTATCTGTGAGCCACAGGGACTCAGCAATCTCGCACCATCGCGATCAAGACTATTTCAGCTTATGGGAAAGGTAAAGGTATGAGGTGGAGCTGCAGCAAGCGACTAGCATATATGGTGGCTAACATACGCAAATGAGAGCGAGAAGAGAAGGCAAAGCACGGTCGATAAAAGTATGATCAAGAAGTGATCCTGGACTACCTACGTCAAGCATAACTCCAACAACCGTGTTCACTTCTCAGACTCCGCCGGAAAGAGACCATCACGGTTACACACGCGGTTGATTCCTTTTAATTAAGGTTAAGTTCAGGTTTTCTACAACCGGACGTTAACAAATTCTCATCTGCCCATAACCGCGGGCACGGCTTTCGAAAGTTCAAATCCCTGCAGGGGTGTCCCAACTTAGCCCATGACAAGCTCTCACGGTCAACGAAGGAATAGACCTCCACCCGAGACATTCCGATCAGACTCGGTATCCCGGTTCAACAAGACATCCTCGACAATGGTAAAACAAGTCCAGCAAGACCACCCGATGCGCCGACATCCCGATAGGAGCTGCACATATCTCGTTCTCAGGGCACACCGGATAAGCTAAGCGTACGGGAGCCAACGTAACCCAAGTTGCCAAGGGATGGCCCCGCACGGTGCTCTGGGTTGGACCAACACTTAGACAAGCA